>NW_027466083.1:5842500-5955000 GCF_046127955.1 Nelusetta ayraudi
AAGAGCAGCTTGGTGGAGACCAGTGTGGTGGAGGTTCTTGGTTAGATTCTGGTCACCTGGTCATCCAGGTCGGCCACGCAACGTGTTCAGTGTCCACCTCAGAAAATGAGTGTCTGCAATGCTGCCAGAGCAAATCGAGCCGATGAGAGATTTAGTGATTTGGATTTATCACCCGAGTCCTTGAACTTGGCCGTGACACCAAGCAGAATGTTGAGTAAATGGTCCCAAACAACACAACTGCAGTGGAGCGTCTGGTTTCATCGTAAACATTTTCCTCAGGTTTTTTTTTAAAATCCCATCTCCATTTAGAACACTTGAGTGTGATAAGTGTTTTTTTATTTTTTTTTTTTTTTTTTACAGGGATGGGGTTTGGGGGAGTTGCATGTTGCCTCATCACCGGTTTAATTATGGATAAAAAAATGTCTCAGCCGGGTCTCCTGGGCCACTTTAATCTGTTTGAATCCTGGGAAGAACCATTCAACATTTATATTGTCTTTAAACACAAAGTTTCACAACAGACATCGTCATTTTGTAATACTTTTGTTGCTTTGAATAGTACACACAGGGGGGTAGCACACACACACACACACACACACATACCAGAGGTTGTGGTGGGTCCCTGCAGACTCTGCAATATACTGTCATTTTATCGCTGTGGCAATTTTGCAATTTGTTTAGTAATGCAATACACATTGTGATATTTTTTCTCAGCCTGTCAAATCTCACAAGAATCATGTTCTCGCTGTGCCCAGTCGGCAGACAAGAGAAAACTTCATGTCTGGCAACAGTAACGTTTGTATGCAAGGAGAGCTGAAGTGACGGCCAGCCGGCTCAGGCTGTGGAGACCCTGGTCCCTCCCTCCCCTGGCTGCAACGGCAGTTCGGCTTCAGTTTGAGAACATGCTGATGATCACTTTTGTTACCAAGACTCAAACCAGGCCTGGATTAATGTTCCCACGTATTCTGTCCAGTTTGGGATCTTTATTCTTCACCCTGGACTCCAGTGGAGGAACTTTGCACGGCTAAGCATCACATAAACGGTCCAGAGCTCTAGCTTTAGTGGTTTGTTTACAAACTCCTGCTGAAACCGAAGCTTTGAAGCTCCATTACATAAACTACAACTGTTACTACTACTACTACTAAAACAATGAAGCGCAATTGTTTACCCTGAGTAAACTCAACTTTGAGAAAAGCTTTATTTCAACCGAGGAAGGTAGATTACACAGGTTGTGTAATAATCTAACATTTATTGTTTGAACTTGAATAGAAAGAACTTACAAGGTTACATCATGCATTAAGAAAAACGTACTTTCTCTTGTCAAGAAACCCTCACTTACACATTATTTCAACAATAAAACATTCAAATATACTAGTTGTTGACCTAACTATTTGCTGTTTGAACTGAACAGTCAGAGTTAAAATGACTAACTATGTCCATCCAAGAAAATTTTCCATGTCTTGCCTAAGTAAGATACAATGGTTCTTATCCATTTATCTTATTCAGTTTAACTACTGAAGATTGATACCAATGGCCTTTTCAAGTTATGTTAGCTCAAGTTTTTAAGGCAGTATGTAATGTAGTCAATTTGTATCATCTGTATTGAACAATAATGGCAATTTCACCAGTTTAAGAATCACAGTGAACACAACTAATGAAAACTTATCTCTCATCTATCTCATTACATGAAGAGACGCTAACCATGAGTTGAACGTGATCTGTGCTAATAGGAAAACTCCTCAGCTGATGCTGCTCTGAAGGACGACCTTAAAGATCAAGGTCCTTCATCATCCACACATCATCACTGCAAACACCCACTTGGAGAGGTACTGTGCCTTTTGTGACATCACAAAAGGTTGAACTCAAGAACTCTGTTTTTTGACAAATTTATTAGAAATTAGAGCAAGTGGAAGACACACAAAAGAGCGACTTTTCACATTTTGAGAAGTTCTCTGTCGAGCTGGAGATGTATATTATTGCTGGAAAACATTTTACAGTGAATAGGAATGAATACAGAGCCAATCTGGTATGAATTCTTGTGAACCCGTTGAACGTGAATCATTTTTTTTATTAAATCAACGCAAGATTCTAACGGGGAACAAAAACGGTGAAGAATATTGTACCACGAAAGCGTCATCACACATTATCTCACTGTGGTCAAGCAATCTGGATTTCTCCTGGACAGCTTCTCCTGGATAGTGGTATAATTAAAGATATCAACATCTGGATTAAAGTCCTCAGGGCAAGGCGGAGAGGAGCATCAGGCGCTCTGCTGCAGGTTTCAAGTGTTGAGAGCATCAGGAAAAGGCCACAGACGGCGGCGTGCTAGTGCAACACAGGTCCCTCCTACTGCTTTGGCTTCTACTCGGCTCTTTACTCGTCGCTGATCTTCTCCTGATGGCTCCGTAGTCGGTAAAACACAGCACTCCCATCTGGCTCATCCCTTTTAAATCAAATAAATCTGCTTCCCACTAACTTTGACCTCTTCCTCATTCTGCTCCTCTCTCCGGAGCCGACAGGAGAACATGTGGTCGGGAGGAGGACTGACGAGGGGGAAAGTATCTCCTGGATGATTTCACAAGTGCCGGACAAAGTGCTGGCGAGCAATTACTCCCCCGTCTAATTCCACGTGCGAAAACAAACACTGGTGTGAAAATCTAGAAAAAGCCACACGCGCTGAAATTGAAATGTGTCAGAGTCACTTAGCGACGGGACCCCGGATCGAAAGCACGGAAGAAAGTTTTCTGCACAAAGCCTCAAAAATGCCATTACGCAGTCACAGAAGGCAGATGGTTTCCCAAAGCAGTTTTATTCTGGGAGAAATTTGTGAACAATATTGTGCGATTGCAAAAGAAAATGTCTCACACATATTTTGTTTTGGTTTTCTGGATCAAAACAAAACAGGAAGAAAAAGAGCACAAAGACATCACATTGAACCTGCAACTTTGTCGATGAACTTGGCCATTTTGACATCCCGCTTTGACAGTCCTCCGCAGTCGTGTGTCGTCAGTGTGACCTGGACCTATTGTGAACACAGACACACACTCTGTTACTGCGCCTTGCGTCTTTTTTTTTGTTTTTAGATCCAGGCTTGTCGCCTGTCGTTTCCCGCCGAGCAGCGGTTTACCCGCCGCTTCGCTTCACTCCAGCGCAGCTTCTCCGGTTACACTCGTCGCCAGATTCAGACATTAAGCACAGGTTGCGGTTTGGTTTTCTCTGTGGCATTACTGTAATAACAGGACTGCAGGAAGCTGGACACGGGCACCGTACCCAGCTGCAGCAGCCAGGGAGGCGTTCTGCCACACAGCTCTGCTGAAACCACAAACAGTTGCTTTTACATTCTTGTTTGGCCGAGTGGAAAAGGTGATAGTTTTGGACAGAAGCGAGGAGGCTGCTGGCCATTACAATACGCTCGCTGAGGCTAAGCCAGCACTGCGCAGGGGGTCGACATCATGCAAACAGATTTACAGACAAAAATAGATGATGGCTTTTTTTCTCTTTAAAAAAAAGCTGCATTTATTAATTCAATTTTGAGGGTTTCGGGGGGAAAATCTCTGAACAAATGAGGCAGAGCAAAACGAAACTCATAATAGAGGACGGCAAGAAATCAGAGAGGAGCGTCGTGAACATTAGCCGAGGCTCAGTGTGCATCGTGCGTTACTGTGGGAGAGTTTCCTTCAGACCCGTGTGTGAGCGTCTGGCGAAAAGTGCCGCGGGCGCCCGGAGACCTGCAGCTCTGCTCTGCAGCCACTTTCATAAAGAGCGGCTTAGCAGCGGCATTCCTGTCGGAGCGACCTGGTCGACCACACGGCATCTCGCCGGCTTCGGCCTAAAGCTGAGAGATTCCCGGGGACTGGCTCTGTCAAATCGGCCGCCACTTAATTTCTGAGGCGGAGGAAAGCACAAACGTTGAGGCTGCGAGGTGTCGGAGGGAGAAAAAAAAAACCCAGGGGATAATGTTGCGAGTGTGCAGCGTTTTGCTGTCACCTTGACTTAGTGAGTGTGTTTCAGGCTTTAGTGCGGAGAGCCATCCACAACCAGCAGGGCTTGTTTGGTGTGAAAGCAAATCTGACTTTATCCGGACTGATCTCAACGTCTGTGTGATTGGAAGTGAAGCGACCGCAGCACTGTATCTCCTGCAGTAACTCAAACTCCTGTGTGCAACTGCAGCGCCGCTCTACAATCTGCGGTTTCTTGAAGTGGATACAAGACAAAAGCAGACGCTGCAGCAGCAGACTGCAGACGTCGCCATTACAAATCATGAGCTGGCCGCCATCATGCCGAATGATTTCTTACCTTATTATAAACGTTGAACCATTCTGGATGATGGTTCATCTTCTCTGCCTGCAGAGCCACTCTTGACATGAAGCCAAACGCCTGGTTGGGAAGGAAAACATGGAGGATCATAGCGAGAAAAGCAGGAAGTGGATGTAATTCTTACAACAAGCAAATTAGACATGGAGGCTTTTGTCTGTGCTACAAAACCCCATCAATCTCTGAACTGAAATCTTACCAAAAAGCATGATTCAGATTTTTCTGAAAAAAGGTTTCTGCCCATTCTAAAGAAAAAAAGTTCTGTCAAATGAAATGAACGAATGCGAACAAGCCAAACAAAAGCTTTTTGAGTGTTCAGATGAGGTCACCAGACCACTAAACTCTCCTCCGTCCAGAAGTGAAATAGCATATTAAAAATGGCCTCCAAGATATAATAACAGCACTTATTACACACGAGTATTAATACAAAGTGCTATATCTGGTGATAGTAATATAAACTATTATTATAGAAATAATGCTAAAGTAAAGACATCAGATTATTATTATTATTATTATTATTATTATTATTATTATTATTATTATTATTATTATATTGTACATAAATCAACAGCAGTAAATCCCGAAAATGTTCAGTTTTATTTTCAGTTCAACCCAGAATGATTAAAAGCTGAATAGCTACAGCTGCATACAACAACAACAACAACAACTCTAAATGCAAACAGCTCCTATTTTGGCACAGGATGGTGGATGCAGCCTATGCACGCGTGCGTGCACATAGGTCAACCTCCTTCACACAGGAGGGTCAGGCAACATACAGACACACACTCACAGCAGTGCACACACACACTTGTCATATTTTCAGTGCGGCGCGAGTCTTTGTCCAATCACAGGCCGTGCGGGGAGTGATTATGGTTATGCTAATTATCTACAAAGAGCCGAGAGAAATCCCTCGTCAAGTCCACAGTGTAGTGGACCTATTTCGGAGCAATTTCCCACTGCAATCTCAATTAAGCCCCTAAATACTTCCTCTCTGCATAATTAAATCAACTGAAACAACATTGTTTACAGGCCTCGGCTGCGGGCCCGTGCACCACCTGACACCAACCCGACACAATTACTCTCACGGAAGAAATTGCTTTGAGTCTCTTTTTTTTCGCTTTTGGAGACGTCCTGTTTGCAGCCCACGGGGCACGACGCGTGTAACGCGATCGGCGGTGCGATGAAATTGCTTATCGAGGAAAAACCGTCCCGGCGATCAATTTAAGTAATTGGCATATTCCTGGAACTTGACCCCACTGGCACCAATTTGGAGAGCCAAGCCGTCTGTTTCTTCTCAGCTCTGGCTGCCTCTAATGGGGACGGTCAAGCAGCTCGCCAGTCAGGTGTCGCTCGGACGCGTCCCGACTCGCCCGTCTGGCCGAGCTGCTGCTGCTGCTGCTGCTGCTGCTGCTGCTGCGGCCGGCCGATCCGACACGGAGGAGTTGGAGGGGCTCCTGCCCTTCCTGAAACCTCACGCTACTGTTGTAGTCTAAACTGCACCAACCGAGACATCATCAAGATGAGACGGAGACAAGACCAAGCCACTTGGAGAATTTATATATCAAAGAACAATAACAACAAAACAGAAAAAGTATCTTTTTTTTTAAAGATCGAGTTTGCTTCTAAATCGACAGCAACATCTCTTTTCAAAAAAACAACTTTGCTTCATAAAATTAAAAAAATAACTAGGAATAATAGGTGTGTCACTAACAGAGCATAAAACGGCAGCAGCTGGATTATTTTCCGTTATTATCGTGTCATTACAGTCTTGACCGGTCTTGATGAAAAATCCAGAGCCGGCCCAGTCAGAGACCGAGACAAGATTGAGTAAAAATGCCTCAGAGTCCGAGACGAGACCGGGACCCTTAAAAAGTGGTCTTGAGACCAAGACCAACCTTGAGTACTACAACACTACCTCACACTCTGACAAAAAACATTTTATAGCCTAAAAAAAAAAACAACCAAGTCTGAAGTTTTCCATTTAGCAAAGAGGCCGAAGAGGTTCAAGCAGCGACAACTCTCTGCGTTTCACACGGCTTCAACAGACGCGGTGGCTTCACGTGCACTCCAGAGGGATTAGAGGTCACAGTTGACTGCAGGGTTACCCGCCTGATGTCAACCCCAGAAATAGCTCTATCATATTGCAGAACATTGCCGGCCGAGTATCATTGTAAATATTCAAACCCCGGACCTATCAGGTTTGTGCCTTCACATCTTTTCCTCTTTTCTTTTGCCTCAAAATTTTAGAACACGTGTAGCCTGGTGAGAATATGTCTGCTAATTATATGTTTGCTAAAAAAAAAAAAGTTTATTTTTCAAAGCCGAGACATGAAATTTATCACGCGCCTGACTTGAAAAGAGCTAAAGAGTTCACGCGTTGTAATCACAGTTATTTTTGATGGAATGATATCGGAATGAGCCTTAATTATCCGAGGCAGGATGAGCTTTAATTTAGCTTTAATTTCTCGGGGTGAAATGAGGGCTTGCGGTCAGTGGAAGCGGCTGCCTGCTGATTATAGCTGCTCTGCTGGACTGGGAGAAAACATTAGTGCCTTACACTCAGACACTTACATGTCTGTTCCTACTAGAGAGGGTATTTGCTTTTTTTTTCAGCTTCATGACCTCACTTTAATACGAGCAATTTCAATTGCAGATATCTGCTAAATGGGCCACAACACTCTAAAGCAATTCAAACCGAGTTGGTAAAGGCTCTCACATCGCAAATGGGAAAGTGCAGCGACTAACACGGCAGAGGACGACGTTTGTTTACATTTATTTCACAAAGGGTTTTTTTATGATTGCAAGGTATTGGTGGGAGATACAGTAAAAACATATTTAGTTTTGTGCAATTCATATTGTCATGTATCCTTCCACAGATTCTCTGATTTCAAGCAAATTTTAGGATGCAAATAATGTTTTCGCAAATATTGCCTCATGCGGCTGTGTGCTCAGCGGCGGGTGCAAAAGTGTTTGTCGTGTTTGTCTGCAGCCCGTCGTTGGAAAGAATTCAAAGGTCTTGAACTGGAATTTTGCTGTGGCGGAATTATAAACTCCTGGTGTTCCACCTCTGATTAGAAGGCTGTACCGGCATCTCGAACCTCTGTATTTGTAATTTTTTTTTTCATAAAAAAACATGCAATCAGGAAATTAAAACGTTAGATTATAATGTGGATTCTCCTTTGTGCGTCTCTTCCTTGGTAATTAGAAAGCAGAGGAGGGCGTGTTAGCGTGGCTGCAGCAAGGCCAAAGGAATTTACAATGAACTAACTGGAGTTTCTGGAACAAAGTGAACAACGGCGGTGCTGTCGGCTGCTGGCGGTGAGGAGGGGAGCAGCGGGACACGAGTGGCGGCGCTCGGCCCGCCTTTCACCCCCGCAGGTCACGTGATGCCGAGCGAGAAAATAAAGGCCACAGCCAAACTCTCGGTGAGGTCCCGTGTCACCGGAGGTCAAGGACGCTTTTGTTTGGCCCGTCTGTCCTGCGCAGGCCCCGCCCTTCCACACCCCCCACCCACTCCCCTCCCGCCCCTCCAGCCCCTCCGCCGGCCGACTAGACTCTCCGGCCAATCAGCCAGTTTCCCCTCCGACTGGCCCGGCGGCCGAGGGGCTGTCAGGGGCGGATAATTGGACGTGACACTGTGCAGGCACCACATCTCAAATAATCAGAAACAACCGACGGGCCGGACCCATTTTCCCCGCCCCCTACCCAGCTCCGGAGGGGAGAGGCGGAGTCTGTTGGGGGGGGTGGGGGGGGGGGGCGATTGAGCGCTATTATGGCGTGATTGTCACACAACACTGGACGAGACAATTTGACGTCGTTGCCGCACTCTCCCCCCTCCTCCCTCCATCCCTCCCACCCCTTCTTGCGGCCGTGGGCTGGAATACAGGGCCGAGTTTCAAACACATGTGTCTGTTATTTACAGATTGGTTTTCCACCGCCGCGCCGTCCAGGGGCTTAGGAACGCCTGCTCGGTCTTGCCAGGACTAAGTGCATGCAGATTGTGCCTTCGTCTCCTCGCTCGTCTCAGACGGACACACACGCCGTGCAAGCAGGCCGGGTACGAGTGTGTGTGTGTGTGTGTGAGAGAGAGAGAGAGAGAGAGAGAGAGAGAGAGAGAGATACACGCGTACCTCCCTGGCACGAGGACACACACACACATATATGTACGTGAAGCCAAGCCGCTCACTCGCTCGCTCTCTCCTCCGTAGCGCTACCCAATGATTACTGCAGCAGCCCCATCATCACTCGCATCAGCATCAGGCCCTGGAAAAGCTCTCCTCCTCCAGAGTGAAAGGCAAGAAGGCTGTGAACTCCACGGTGGTGGTGAAGGTGGTGGTGATGGTGATGGTGATGATGATGATGATGATGACTACACCTCTTACATCTAATTTCTCCACAACGTGCTCCTCGCGAGCTTCCAGCTGGCCGGGATGCAGCCGAGAGGACAAGCTCGGCGTGTAACTGGAAGCAAAAATGTTGCTCCGATTTATCCAGCAAGGTTGCCAAGAGCCGATGATGGTCCCGGCAACATCCAGCTCCTCCGGACGCTCAGAGCAGCGAGCGAGGAGCTTCAGTCGCTGACGGACTGACGTGCCGGCAAACAAAGCAGGGATCTATTTACGTGAGACGAGCTGCGTCACGTTCAGGCGCTGCGTTTCGTGCAAAGTCAAACAACACCCCCTCCCACACACACACACACACACACACACACACACACACACACACACACACACACACACACACACACACACACACACACACCCCTCATTAAACGTAGATTAGCCAGCGAGGATTTCAAAAATGGAAAGAGCAGAAAAGCAGGCTGGTGAGGAGATGGTCCACGTCAGCGTGGGTTCAGCTCTCGCTGTCTCGCCTCTGGCCCGCTGAGCTGCAGCGCGGCGAGGCCGGGGCGCCACACCTCACCGCTTCCCTCTAGCACTTCTGGCAAAACGAGACGACCGTCTCAGTGGGAAAGTTCCACCTCGGAGACCAACGGTGGGGGGGGGGACCTAAAACGGGCGGGCGGGCCTTGCTAAGGTGAACTCTGTTTCTGAGTGGGGAGACGTGCTGAGGCCACCTGAGAAGGATTTCAAGTGTTTACATACATGTGTGCATAATGCTTCGACGTGGCTGGAGGGCCGAGGGTTTTTTTTCTGTTTTTTTCCTGTTGTTTTTTCCTTCAGTTTTTACGTGTCTCGTCGCTCGCGCTGAGTTTGTGTTCGCCAGCGGCTCAGCCTCGGCTGCACACAGGCGGAGCGAGGCCTGCAACCAGAGATAGCAGCTTCTGGGAGACTTGGTGGCGAGAACAAAACGCTGACTGAACATAAGCAGCCGAGAGAGAGTCAGAGCAGAGCAGAGCCGAGCCGAGCCGGGCTGAGCCGAGCCGAGCCGAGCCGTCTGCACAGCTGCACTCTCCTTGGCATCAGGAACTTTGACAAACTGAAACACACTTACACCCAGAAATTGGCACATAGATTATTTTTTTTCTCAATTCTTTTTTGGATGACACAGCAATATTTCGACACAAATTATGACCAAGTAAAGGTTGTGATTTTCTTTTAAATTGCTGTGTAAAAAGCATTGATTGACAGTTGACACTTCAATTTGTAATTATGCTACAGTATTTCATTTTTTTCTTTTGAGCTGCTGATTAATTGCCCGAGTAATGTAAATTTTCTAAAGCTGGCATGGCACTAGATTTTTTATTTTTTTTTTTAAAAGCAAAGGTCTTTCCCCGAAAAACAACTATCTTAATCTTGAAAATATTGCCTAATTTCTGTCAAATTTTTATGCTATATTAACTATTATAGGCCTTTTAAGTATTCTATCGTTTACATTTTTAGATTATTTTGAGGAATGATTTGTTTTTATTAAACTACATCAAACATTAAAATTTTAAAACAACAACATTGGGAAACAAAATTTACTATTTCTATGAATTAGATACTTTTTCCACTGAGTGTTAAAATTTTCACTTAACAATAAATAATGTCTGGAAATACTTTTGAACTTTTTGCCAGATGAATCAACATTAATGTGTGACTAAAACCAGTTAAAAAAAAAAAAAAAAAAAAAGGCAGTTTGGACCTTTTGTCCATTTGAAGTCTTTTCTTTTTTTTTATCCAAAGTGCAACTTCCTCCAAAATGACATGACCATGTATATTTTATCAGTTGAGATAAAATGGCACCAGAACACAGCAGCTGAGCAGGCACAGCTCACCGGCCCTCCACAAACAGCATCATAAGGATACCTATTATATTTGCGTTGCGTGAATGTTTCCAGCCCATCCACTAAAATGCAAAGCAGATGGTCATCTGTAAACATACAAGGCATAAGGCCCCGTGCATAAACAACATCAGTCAGTGCAACCTAAAAACAAGCACAGGCAGCGTTTGCAGTATTACACACACACACACACACACACACACACACACACACACACACACACACACACACACACACACACACACACGCACGATGTGCACGTGATTGCAGGGATTCTCTCTGATGGCGGAGATTCCAGGGAGAGGATTTCCCCTTTCAGACCTGTTTAAATATCACCGGCCCTGATTGGGAGAGTGGAGGAGAACTCACAATCACTCCTCAAACCATCAGGGCACCGGTGACACGACGCTGCCACGTGACCAAGATGCTCACGGGGGCATCATATCGCAGTAATTGTAATTAAATAAAGAAAAAAAGAGTCAAAGGGTCAAATCCAGCCGCTTTTAACCGGTTTGGTTTTATTTGCGGTAACAAAAATGAGCATCTCCTCACAAGATGACTCTCTCCGTGGCGGAGTTGCATCCAGTCACCGACGAACCTCTAGCACCACCCGCGGGCCAGCGAGGGAAGTGCAACGCCTCTCGGAGAGCAGGGGCGGATTTGTTATTCTCATTATAAACTCCCGGGGATCTGATTTCCTCGAGCCCATCACTCGCAGATAAGTGGCGGATGGAAATCAGCCAGCACGTCGCTCCTCATCTCCATTCTCCGCCGGTAAAAAGGCCTTTAAGAGCAGTCATGAAAAACGAGCTGCAGCAGTTCAGTGGGGTTTTTTTCTCGTTTTTTTTTTTTTAGTTAGGGGGGTGGTTAATGCAGGGTGGGGATCGAGGCTGTAGGGGTGGCAAGAGGGACAAATGGGGGTGAAGAGAAAGAACGGGGAGAGCCAAGCGGAGCGAGTTGCCAACATGTGAAATTGGAACAATGTGAGCTCATTCCCCCCAATGACATGGGGCACAGGACGGGAATGAGGGACAGACAAAGGCAGAGTGGGAGGGTGGCATGGGGTAAGGAGGGCCGGTGGGGGTGGGGGAGGATGTGGGGTTGGGGTTGGGGCTAATGCCATGCACGTCTAGCAGGAGGAATGATGGGATTGTTAGTGGTTTGAGAAGCACATGAAAGATTTTAACCAATTTGACTGTTTGTGAAAGAAATAATTCTGATCGAAACCCCAATTGCTGCCAACTGGAGGCCTGGCGAGTCTCAGCGTTAATGCAGCCTGACGCGCCGGGGGTAAGAGGAGAGGCTGCGGAGGGCGGGAGGAGCAGATGCGGGCGGGTGGGGGGGGGTCAGCTGGCGCGCACACCACGGCAGCTTCAAACACTGGGGGAAGTGTAAAAACAGACTATTTTAGGGGCTGAGACGACTAAGGACGGGATTAGAGCAAGTCCGCTAAGTGGCCTTGAGACGTTACGGTTTGCTTGGTGCGACGCGGGGCAGGAGGAGAAGCAGCGAGTCGTCGGCTGGACGCAACGTTTACATTCAGCTCGAAGTGTTTCTCTTTGCCTCCGTTCAGAAGGACCTGGATGACAGCGAGGATCGCCACAACCTTCACAGTGTTTGGAGGATTTCTGGCTTCCAGCGATTTAATGAAGTGACGACAAGCTTTTCAAGTCTTTAGCACTTGGAGCTGGATGATGGTTTAAAAAAAAAAAAGACCCATTAGAGAGTATTTAGGAAATTCTTGGATGCTAAATCGAGACGAGTACTGGAGTGTGACTGAATACACACTCAATGTTCACTAATTGGTGTTTGGTGCAACTGTGTTCCACAAGTGGTCGTAGGCAGAGCAAAACTGGGCCCATTTCGCACTTCAACCATCACAGACTAATCTGAAAAACGATCCCTTTGCTTTGTTTTTAATTTGCACAAATATGATTCCCTCAGACTTACAATTTCATGTTAATGGAGGCACACAAAGTTGCTTGACAGTCTAATTTTGGCACAACTCATCAGCATACCGTTTAATTATTTTACACACAAAAAATCTAAGTCCATTCATTTTAAGTTCAAGGCTTTTGTTCGTGTACCACTACTGTTTTTTCTCACCACATCATTTAATTTAGTCAGAAATATACTCAGTAGCGTGTTTTGAGAAGTTGGGATCCAGTGTAGAAGATTAAATATTGGGAATGCTTTAAATTTCAGCATCTGACAAACAAAGATTTTAGTTTTATTACACAGCTTAAAAGAACATTTTATTTAAATCATTAGTATTGCAATTTAAGAGGTGGTTTTAATGTTGTCAGACTTCTGTTTTGGTGTCATTCTTTATCTTTATTTTTTCGTTTAACAGCATTTTGAACGTTGCTGGATCCCAGTGTTGACTCACTGAATGACAGCAACTTCTCCAAAATCATCCCGTCAATAGCATTTTAGAGACAGAAACATGAAGATCTCCACAACAGAAGAAACCAGTTAGCGTAAAGAGGCCTACGCCCGATTCTGCACCTGCAACCAATCAGGATCTGACGATTAGGGCAATGGCCGCCGTAATCCATATTCAAGTCACTACATAAAAATCAATGGCAGACTCCACCAATGGGCCAGAGATCATCGGGTTTAAAACCCCTGTATCTGTGAGTCCCATCAGCGTTACACTGATGAATTTTATGCAGTGAGATCTGACAACTGTACAAAAAAAATATGGAAGAAACCTTCGGTTTAAAGAAATATTCTTAATGCGGGTGCGCGCAGGCACACACACACACACACACACACACACACACACACACACACACCTGGTTGAAGGTTTTGAAGTGAAGCTCTTTGAAGATGGCGTCTCGGTCCTCCACCTCCATCCAGCCTGTGGCCCTGAGCTGCATCAGCACCTGATCTCTGTCCTCAGGGGGAAGCCAGTGGGAGTCTGACGACTGAACACACAGCGAGAGTGTACAGTAACTAGCACATTATCAAAAGAAGACTAAAGCTTTCATTTAATATGTCAGAGGCCTGGAGATGACTAAGTGCAATTTAAACTGTCCGCAAGGTGGAAACCTTGTACCAATTACCAAGTACAAAAATAGACATGGCAGATGCTGGATGTTTCCAATACAATCTGATTTTATACAAACACAAACACACGCACACGCACACACACACACACACACACATATATTATAATCACAGTGTATTTGAAACATCGCAGAATCACATCATACATGGCTCATTATTTGAAATTGAAATTAGAAATATCAACACAACAAACACACACAAATATACTACAGTAAAACTTATTTTAAACATTAATCAGATAAATCAGTAAAATGCAATAGATGTGTCTAATTCATCGAAATAACTTGTTTTTAAGTCACATTACATCATAAATATCGAAATTTGATTTTAAGAGGTGCTCCACGTTAATGTACTTACAGATAATAAATGATAATTTCGTTTTTTAAGTCTTCAATTACATACATACATACATACATTTTATTTGACATATACATTTACATAAATAATGAGGTTACTTAATACCTGATTAACAATTACTGTTAATATTTTTCAGTTTTTTTGGCGAAACAACAATAGGAAAAGATATGGAAAATATGACAATTAAATTTGCTTCGTTCAAACAGATGGTGCCATAGTCAGAGCACGGTTGAGCGGCAGAGCCAGGGGTCTTCTTGCCGATTAAACTCTATGAAGAAGCCGCTCTGCTACGGTGGCGCCAACATCGATCTTCAGCGCGGTTCACCGGGAATGTCGGACCTATACGAAGGTCCGTGCTAATGCTAACACTCACCATGTTGGACGAGCTGACGAGCGGGAATGCTGACTGCCTCCGTCCGGCCGCTCCCAGCAGACAGCGGCGGGCCCACGAACATGTCCTTAAGCCAAACATTAACCCGGTCCTGGCAGGTGGAACGCGGCGGAGTTCCGGGGAAACTGTCCCACCACCGCTCGCCTGCACCTCTGGTGACCCCGTTTGTTATCATAGCTGCCTAGTGCAGTGCCTGATTAAAATCAAGACTACAAACCCAATGTGCAGATGTCTTGAATACCAAATCCTCTAGATAATTGCTGAAAAAGTAAAACAAACAAACAAATAAATAAATAAATAACAATTTAAAAAAAAACTTCAAACACTGGTCATTCTTTAATTCTGTCTGATGCCTTCAGCATTTACAACTAAGGCCCTCCAGTTAGTGCAGCTTTTCTTACATTGTCTTCCACACATCACCTTAACAAAGCACCACTGCTTTGTACTTTGAACACTACTTTAATGTCTAAAGGTAAAATACCAAATAAGACAAAAGTCTGCTCCTCTGATATCTTCCACGTGACCAAGAATACTTAAACACACACATTTCATTATATTAAAACATTTTATTTACAATCATCACTCAATTCTTGCTCACACTTTTGGAAAGATCAGGAAAAATTAGCATCTCAACTTCAGAAAAGTAGCTTCATAATTTAACAACTAATTTACATCCAGTGCATCAGAGAGCCTGTTCGTAAGTATTTTCATTCCTGATGCTCATGCTCCTGTCCAGGGACAAGCCAGCGGATGCTGTCTGTTCGCAGAATAGCGTAGATAGTGAAGCCTACGATGAATAACACCGAGAAGACCAGCAGCCAGTCGATGGACCTCACAGGGACACTGGGGAGGGGGCCGAGGTGGTCTGCACCCATTACTCTCCTGTCAGGGGCAGCATCAAAACCTGCAACAGTTCCACAGACAAAGAAACACACAAAGAAAAACATAACAAATGGTTTGAGAATATACCTTTTATTCTTCCACATGGACGTGCAACTTCTTTACAGTTTAAATTATGCACTGCCTTCATTTTAAACTATTTAACAAGAGCACTGTAGTTTACAGTGGACTTTAAACAATCAAATTCAAAATATCCAAACATAAGGTACCCTTGTTGGCATATTTATTTATCTGATTGTCCTTGGCTGTACTCGTGCTGAAAAAGCTGGACAGCGTTGACCCAAACTCATGTCGCAGTCCTGTACTCTACCTGTCTGGTTTATAATGAAGGAGGATAGCATCTCCAGTGTTCTGTCTGTATGGTTGAAGCGAGCGACAGGTTTGGCCCCCTGGAACAGCAGGATGTTGGGCACTGCCACAGTCCCAAATCTTGTAGAGAGACTGTTAGGAGAAAAGATGGACTTACGGACAAGACTGTTGATTTTAACTTTTGACCTTAATAAGATTAGCACTGCAACCAACAAAAACTCAGAGATAAAAGTCGGAGATGAACACATTATATCCAGAAAAGAAAAAAATGGCCATTTACCTGCTGTGCTGTGATGCATCCAAAGCCAGGAAGTGCATGCCGGGAAAGGTGCGAGGCAGAGCATTAAAGTGAGGTGCCAACCTGGCTGAAAACTGACACCAGGCGGTGAAAAACAGCACGACAGAGCACTCAGTGCTGTTGGCATTCAGGAACTCCATCAAGTCCTGAGTGAAATGACAAACAAATATAAACTACAGGATCATCTTCCTGGAATTGAAAGGCATTCATCTGTATGTAGGATGTCTTTAAGCAGAGTCAGCTGCTGAAATAAAAGTTCTGTTTTTTTGGGGGGGGGTTTTTGTAAATGTCCTACAGTTTGAGTTAGGATTGAACAGAATTACCTGAGAAGAATTGAGGACCTGCACTGCAATGTTGTCCATTTCTGTGATGTTCCTCTTGTCACAGTTCACCTTGTACGTCTTGGCGCTTTCTGTGGCATTCTGCTCTTCAGATGACGACAGTTCAGCATTCACTATATCAATAGTCATCTAGAAGCAAAGAGCCTGATTAGAATTAAGAGTTCATCTCCGACATTTCTATTACCACAAAACTGTTCTGAAGCACAGAGTATTTGAATTGTAATTCGCCCATGAGGCCTCTCTGTGACAGTGTCACTAAATGCCAACCTGCTGCGTTAACTCAGTGCCCTCCACCTCCTCTTCCTCTTCCAGTGATGCTCCTGCAACAACATGAAGAAGTGGACCACACTGGGCACTGTTCTCATCACAAGGTGGAAGGAAGCCTGCCTGGGAATCCTTTGCGTTTTTGGGAATGAGGGACTCTATTTCAGCAGGGTCAATGAGGGCTTCAGAGCCCATCAGCGCATCTGCGATCTCCGCCGTCTTGAATTGTCTCTTCGACAGCGAGTCGAGGTCCTCAGACTCCACGAACTTGGGACTGTTCTCCGATTTGGGCGCCGCATTCTCGGAGAGCATTAGCCCAATTGAGTCGGCGTTCTCTAAAATGAATAAATGAAATAAAATAAAATACCAAAAGTCTTACATTACAAAGCACAATGATCCAGATATTATGCATTAGGCTCATCGAAGACAAAGGCTGGAAGATTACTACTGAATCGATGGCGTCAGTGAGTCATTTACATGTACAACACAGCATTAAGACAACTCTTAGTGGAATACATCACCAAACCGAACGGTTCGTGTTTTGATTAGTTGAGTGCCAGTGTGCTGTTTTTTGTCCGTGAATATCCGCAGTCTTGCGCCAGTGTTTGGGCTAGCATGAGTGCTACATTGAGTCCCTTGCTTACCTTGGGCCAACGCAGACGAAACCGTCAACACGCCACAATAACACAAAATAAATGCTAACACGCACGGCGTGTAGAGTTTGTCTAAAACCCCCGTCATTGTTTCCCTCTATAATTGCCTTCTTGTCATCTTAAAATGCAAAGCAGAGACGTTAGGATGAGAGAAATATTTGACGCCGCGGCGGAAGAAAATAAATGTTACACCGGACTTACTTCCGGCGTGTGGTCGATATAGGTTACGTTTCAGGTTTCAGTTCCGTCAAGCAGAACAGTACTTTATTTGCGTCGGGGCAAAAAAATAAATAAATATATATATAGTTAGATTTTGAATTGGAAATTAATTTATTCATGATCTGAGTTTGTTGCATACTGTCTACAAAGTAAAATTCAAAGAGTGTTCTTCTAAATTGGAATTTTGTTCACAAGTGTTGTTAGTTTTTCTGAACGCAATACTTACTGCTGATACTAGTGAAGCAATACTAATAATTTAAAATAATAACTAATACTAAGTAATTCATACTAGTAAATTCATTCAAACAATGTTGGAGCACTTATATACATGTATAGAATCTTTAAAACATTGCCAAAATTATAAGTAAAATAATATTTTAACAAGCTGCAAGAGCAATTTTAAGTTAAAACGTCACATGATGCAACAAAGAATATGTCCAGAAAGCAACAGAGCAGAAGTCACTTTCAGATTTATTACACAACTTTTTTAACATTCCATTACAACCATGCAGGAAAAAAAACAGAAACATAGAAAGATTTACAAGTTTTGCCCGTCAAACCTCAGGAACAACTGGGCCACCTGTCTTCTCTGGTACACTCAGAACAAGAGGTAATAATTGTGTGAATCGTCATCTATACAGAACATGTGAATTTAGAAACACACACAAAAAACACCTACGTAGGAGAAAAAAAATATTTTCAAGCTTTCTTTTCCTGTTCCTTGTGTCAGTGCTGATTCAACTTAAAAACTTAAGATAAAATGAAGATGACAGAAACATTGATGACAGCGTTTGATGGATTAGGATTAGGTGAACCTATTTTAATAACCTATACCGATCACATCAAGAGCTAACAATTAATAATTTTTGATGGCCAGAAATTCACAAACCATTGGTCAGTTAACATCAGATTCTTTGGTAAGAGGAGACTAAAACGAATGTTTGTGTGAGACATGTCATGATCCTTATGTCCACACTCAACACAACCAAATAAGGGTGGTATAAAAAAAATGATGGCAATAAAAAGCATTAGTATCAAAGTTTTTCACAGTACAATACATTTGACTTATTATTGCAGCAAATATTTTCAATTGTATTTTTTATCACAAAAAAAATTCAGTGAAGAAACTGCAAGTGTACGCGCAACAGGGAAATGATTCCACTTTTTTGTTTGTAACTCAAAAATCGTATCTTACTAGATGGGATCATCGAGGTAACAGTTCAACAAGGATAAATATTGAAGAAAAGAGATGGATCAATTCTGCAACAGATTATTTCCGCAAATGATTTCTGCTTTAAATCCCATCATGTGAAATATTCATAACTTGAACCACAAATTTAAGAAGCAAAAAAACACCAACATGTGACTTTACAACCGCAAAATGTGACCACTAAGCTGTAACTTCCGGCCGAACCGTGTGAATTATTTCAGGCAATGATCATGATGGAAGTGACAATTTCATCATTCATCAAAGATGGGAATGTAATGGTGCCAAATGTCCTCCACTCTATCAAAAACAAAGAAAAAAACAAGTGTATCTTATAGCTTGGAAATCACAAACCATATAAAGTCGCAATAATCGAAAAATGTTTGTTACAAGTTGATAAGTCTCCTTAAACGCATCTACCCTACAAAATAAAACAATGGACAATTTTTGGAGGAGACCCCAGAGCAAACACACCTGCACTGCTAGCTCACTTTAGCAGACTAAAAGACAAGCAAATTTCCAGCCGCTTCAATTTTCTAGGATGACTTTGACCTTTCACAACAATCTTTAACCTGCAGGGAAAGAGTTGCTGACGTTTACGTGCATTAATATACGGACAAAACACTGTGACATTTATAGGGTGAAAGGTGAGACAGAAGTAGCAGGAATCAAGGTTTTTAGTGTTAAATCCTCATGCAAAGAGAAAAAGGTTGAAGTTCTCTGGAATTCAGGATTTTTTTTAAATTCAGTTTTAGGATTTCCTATGCTTGTGTTTTTGAAGTGCCACTCAGCAAGGCACTTGACCCCCCTGGTCCCTTAAATGTTATTTTTGGATCTTTTTCAAAGCAGACACTCAAAAATGAAAAACTGAATCCAGATTCATGTCTTTTTGGGAAACAAAACAAGAGACATTAAAAGGTGCTACATATCACACTTTGCTTTTTAAATACAGGAGCAACACTTCAGGCTTCCCATGGTGACAACAATGCTGCTACTTGTCCTTTTTCCTCCTCTTCCTTTCTTTTGCTCCAAGAGTGCATATATCCAACAACACAGGCAAATACTATATTAAAACGGTAGTGTGATTACCAAAAAAATCCTCATCTGTTCATGTGTAATACTGTGAAACAGTATTTTGCACGTTTGTCTGACACCTCGGCTGTTTAGTGTGATAAAAACATTTTAAAATGAATGAGCATTTGGATCATTCGTTAAGGATAAAAATGCTACATACAACACACAAAGAACTAAACGTGTTGAGATAAGAGCTCCTTCACTGAAAGAGTCCCCAGTGTCAGTTTTCTTCAGTCCTGGGCAGTGAAGGCTTCTGCACACCGCAGATGTCCAGCACAGTCTTCAGGTGGCAGGCACACCGACGACAACAACAACAACAGAAACGCTATAAAAGGTCCCGGAGCCGCCTGGAAAGCTTACAATCACCCCGAGGCTCGTCAAGGAAACCTGTACACGTACATTTCCCAACGGAGGGTCGGTGAAAACGAACGCGGCGGTTACTCAGTGGTAGTCTTGTCTTTGCAGGAAGGTTCACAGAGAATATCCTTGTGCGGCAGCGGGTAGGGGAACGCCGCCCCGCTGCAGGGGCTGTTGTAAGGCAGTTTGTTTTGGCGGGACATTCCCTTGATGCTGCCTGGGGGCCTCCCAGGACTGACCTTGTACCCCGCCGCTCTGGTCGTACCCAGCGGCCTTCCGGGACTCGTCTTGAAGCCGGCGGCTCGAGTGGTGCCGAGAGGTCTCCCGGTGCTGGTTCTGTATCCGGCCAGCTTGGTGGTTCCTAGTGGCCTCCCACGTCGGCCTGTCTTGCCGGCACCCTTACCCTTCTTCTTGCCCTCCTCGGGGGCCTGGTCGGCGCCCTTAACGGCGGGTAGCTTTCCTGGGGCGCGGGGGTCACTGCCAAGCACATCCTGTCTGTGGCACACCATGGCCTTGTGGCTCTGGGTGGGCAGCACCATGGGAGGCAGTGTCATCTGGAGGGAGGGCGGGGGAGGAGGGTAGAACTTATTGGGCTGGGAGGTGCACAGTTCAAAGTGGGAGGCGGGATGGTGGCCGTCCTCCGCCAGGCACGACGGCCGGCTGTTCATGCAGAAGTCGCTGCTGGTCACCTGGCGCATCATCTTCTGCTGGGGACGAGTGGGCACTGGGTTACCTCGATGACCACAGGTGTTGCAAGAAAAAAAAAAAAACATTTGCAGTTAGAACCAAAGAATTTATGCGTAAGGCTAAATCAGGAATAAAGTGAGACTACTTCAAAATTACAGTACAGCATGTGAATTGAACTGATTGAACTGTGTATGCAGCAAACACATCTAAAGGAGTAAAATAGAAGCAATTTAGCTGCAGTGAGTTCAGAGACAAGTAAAACAAAGAAAAAAAAACAGGCATAATGAGCTGCTGACCCTGACCTTTGACCTCTTAGAGCAAAGGGAATTTAAAGGGGCAAAAAAACCCACAAACTCTTATTAGTATGACAAGAGCACCAAGTACGACTAAAAGAAGTACATCTTTCTTCTGTCCAGTTTTTTGTTTTGTTTTGTTTTTTTTGCACACATTTACAACAGGAGCGGCAGGAGGACTAAGTGCCGCTGTGTCCTGCGGAGGACAGAGTGGACGTCACTTTCACATGCAGCTGTTTGTCTACACGCCGTGTAGTAACGACTCATTCATAAAGCCTTGTGCATAATTCGCACGTTTCTGACTCTACACACAACCACGCGCACGCACACGCAACAAACAGTACAGACGCTTTCCGCCACTCTATTCACCATAGGACGAAATTTAGCTTAATAGCCCAAATAACGGTCCGGTAGGAACGGCGGCTTTTAATGTCGGTGTAGGGCAGAGGGGGGGGGGGGGGGAATCCCACCGGAAATAGGTGGACAGGTAGCCTGTGGGAGGATTTTTTTTTTTTTTTTTTTTATAATGATAAAAGTACCAAGTATGACTAAACAATTGAACGTGTCATCATTAGCGCTGACGCTTACTGTACATCGATTGTTCGCAGATGTCGGAGGAGAAAGGGTTAAGCCGAAAAATGATCTTTCATCTCTTCACAGCTCGAGTCGATCCATTCTTCCCGATGTTTTCCCCCTTTTCGCGACGCAGGACGTTAGCTAGCTAACATTCAATAGCCGTATCCGTCTCTCCGTTAGCTGTTTGCTGGTTAAAAAAACGCGACGTGAAGTCTTTCACCCCCTTTTTTCCCCACTCCCTCCTCTTTCTATCTCGCAGCTCCAGCGGTTTGGATAAGAAACGCAGCCATTTTCCATTAAAAATTAATACGACGGGAGGGCAGTCTGAGCATGCGCAGTGCACCACACCGAGGATGTAAAGTGCTTTTTTACCCCCTTTTTTAAAAAACACCCCTCCACCCTCCCTTATGTCTCCTCTTGAAGCCCTTTATCTTCCCGTACATTAAAAATCCACAGCCGGTTTATCTGCATCCAGCCAGAGAAGCACCAAACGTGTTTCAGTGGTCGATTCTGCAGCACTGGGATGAAACCACAGTATGCTTTCTGTGCCCAGCAACGAGCTGCAGCCACACTGGTGATGAATAATATACAAATGAAAGCATATTGAATAATTGAAAGAGGCAGCAAGGGTGCATGGTATCCACCAGATTTGTTCGCAGGAACGGCCAGACACACCAAGCTTGTTTCCTTAGCAACACATTGTTTTATTGTGTGGAAAGAAAAAAAACAAAATAGTAAAAACAGCTTTCATCTGAGGTCCCTGTTCGTACATTAACATGAAAAAACACAAGATGAGGAGAAAAGATGGCCTAAAATAACATTAAAGATATTCTCCTCCTTATGTGTCACAAAACTGAATCGAACGTTTGATGAGACACATTTACACATTTTTATACATGTTGAGTTTCCAACTTGAAGGAAACACAAAAGAAAAACATACATGGGGTGCCGAAGGAGACCTGATTTCTTTTTTTTTTAAAAAGGGGACAAAATATTTTTCAACCAGTTTGATGAAACTGGACAGATGACAGGAGCCCAGTGACAGATGTAATTCCCCCAGACAGGCTTGCAACGTCCTCTACAACACTTTGTACCGGCCTTTGCTGGTTGGCTGGTAGGAGTTTTGCTAGAAAGGAGAGAAAGAGTGACAATAAGTATTTACATTTTTATTTAAGAGCAGTGCAGCACAATTTTAGGTTTCCTGCGAATAGGACATTGCTATAGCGTCAATATGTAGAACTTATTTCTTCAAAGAAGATACTTACTAGTCTGATGAGCTCTTCTTTAATTAGACGTGTGATCTCAGTTTTAGCTTTCTGCACTGCCAGTTCGTTAGCACCTACAAGACAAAAACAACACTGCTATAAACACAGAAAGTGAAGAAGGAGGCCAGTGGAAGCTAAAAAAAAAAAAAAGAAGAAGAAGTTTTCTTTCACTTTTAATCAATAAACTAACTTTGTTGACACATACTTTCGATAGCCAGATAGATCTTGCGCTCTCCTTCCTTTGGCTCTTTGCCTGGAGGGAAGTACGTTCCTCTGATGGTGATAGCAGCCTCAGAGTATTCGCCAATCCTCTGCAGGGCTTCTTTAGACGTCACCTTCCACCTGGCAGTCTGAGGAGAAAAGACATGAAATGAGGAGCAAGGATTATTTCCAGTTCAAGAAAAGAGAGGAATGACAAACATTTACTGCAATTAAAGAAAAAGAAAAACGGATGTATTGAAACATAAGTATATTACACAGTCTACAGTCATTCAGGCAGTCTAAATGGCCATGCTCTACAGAACAAGGTGACTGAGAAGGCCGTTTCTGGTCAACTGCATTCTCCACAAGAAGTAGAATTCTGAATTATTCAGACTCCAGTCTTATTTTTCAGTAGTTATGGTTTGAGATTGTCATTATGCAAAGGCAACATGCAGCAGTGCCTTGCAGGGAGGTCTGTCCAAACTATCCATCCATCCATCCATCTTCTATACCCGCTTATTGGGGCGAAGGCAGGGTGACACCCGGGACAAGTCGCCAGTTCATCGCAGGGCCACATAGAAACAAACAACCATTCACACTCACATGCACACCTATGGACAATTTAGAATATTCAATTGTCCAAACTAATAAAAATAAAATTAAGACAGGATTCTGTTGAAGAAGTCTGCGTGCTTGTGCGCCGCGTGCTGTGTACCTGAGGAAAGTCATTGATCTCCAGCTCCTCCTCGTATCGCTTGACCGTCTCGGCCTGTTCAGCCGCCTGCCGCTCCTCCTCCAGCTTCTCCACGGGCGTGTAGTTCAGCTTGGCGTTGATCTTCTCCGCCAGCTGCTCCGCTATGGTCTTGGCCGACACTGAGGGGGTCATGATGGTGCCGCCACGAAGGATGGCGTTGGTGGCCTGCTGCATCACGTCCTGCAAATGCAAAATAAATAGAAATGATTGTATTCCAAAAGAAGTGGCAGCACAAACATTTTAGAAAATTGACAGGAATTTTTTTGAATATTTCACTTTATGGTTCATCATTTCTAATGTAGTTTGTGATGATTTTAAGTAAGACTGAAAGTTTTTTTTGTCTTTTACTTCATTTTTTAACGTTCATTTATTCATGGGTCACAAAGCTGGGTCAATATGGAACTATAGAATTGTAAATATGATATTCAAACTCTAATATTTAAGATTAAAAAGCTACACACACAGCTTTATCAATGAAAACCTCCTCTTGTGGTTTAAGTTAACACACCTGTGCTTCAGCCCCCAGATTCTTCTGAGCGTTGATCTTGAGCGCCAGCCTCTTGGCCATCTCCAGTTTCTGAATGTTTCCAGCCGACGTCGGTCCGAATCCCGGCAGTCCGCCGGCGACTGTGGCTGTGGAGGTGGCTGCTCCTGAGGAACCGGAGGATGACCCGGGTGCTGACAGATCCTTCACCCTCTTCTTAGAATTGAACATGCTCTCAATTTGCTCCTCAATCTGAGAAGGACACATGGATCAGATGTGAGGGCGCTGGACCACATTTACGAATATGCAAAAATACTAAAAGGTCAAAAAGCAAACACAACTACCAAATTAGAGCATTTAGATGTCAATCTGACTAAATCTAGGATAAATTTTAACCAGCGCAGCTTTATAATGTAAACTCACATCAAGTGCTCCGTCCTCATCATCAGAGTCCTGCAGCCCGAGAGCAGCTTTCTGCAACTTCTTCCTCTCGTTGGCCAGTGCATGTTCCGTTTCATCAAACTTGAAGCCTTTTCCAGAGAAACCGCTGCTGCTTTTAATGGATTTACCCTCCTTCAGAATAAAGGCAAAAACACAGTTAATTTTAATAGACAATTAAAATGCATATTTTTAAAGAGACAGTTTCTATATTTTGCAAAGATTGATTTAGAATTTCAAAATTCAAGTTTGTTGTTGAATTCAAACAAATTCAAATTGCTGACAAATGCCACCTTTAAATGTTTTGAAGCAGACTCAATTCTCTCCGCTTACCGCTTTCTGCTGATCTTTAAACGAGGCCCAAAGTTGCTCCAGTTCAGGTGGAACTGGAGAGCCAGAAAGCTCCAGGGCTTTGATGATGTCACCAGCATAACGGACCTGCTCTTCTGTGATGAAGGTGTAGGCATAACCCTGGAGGGCAGATCAGAAACCAAGGGGATAAGAATTTGCATGTAACGGATAAAAGAGGCACATTTGGGATTGCGATTCAGTCTCGGTTTAAGCAGCTGACCTTGTTGCCTGCTCGGCCAGTTCGTCCGGCCCTGTGGATGTAGTCCTCGTAGTGGTTCGGGCAGCTGTAGTTGATGACCAGGATCAGCTGTTTGACGTCCAGGCCTCTCGCTGCCACCGAGGTGGCCACCATCAGGCGACACGCACCGTTCTTGAAATCGTTGATGATGCTGTCTCTGTCGTACTGGTCGATTCCTGAGGGGGCAACCAGAAAATAAAATGTTGATGAGAAAGCATTTGTTAGGCGTGGTGAGCTAACTGGAAGAGAATTAGTATGTATCCAATATAAAAGACTGGCCTGACCTCCGTGCAGAGACATGCAGGGGTAGGAGGCCTTCATCAGGTCTTTGAGGAGGGCGTCTGCGTGCTCCTGCTTGTCCACAAAGATGATGACTGAGCCCGTCTCCTGGTAGTGACCCAGCAGCTCCAGCAGCTTCAGGAACTTCTTGTCCTCATCGATCACCAACTACACAGCAGGAATTGTGGAGGAATAGTCAGATTGGGTTACCAGCATGAATTTGCAAATGAATTGACTGCTTTTAGTTTGTGCACAAGTTAGATTGTAGGAAGAAATCACTAAAAATTTTTGAATTGTGATTTGCTTTTAATGCTGCAGGATAGGTTTAACTCAAAACAAAACAAACCCCATCAGAGATACAAAAACACAGATATGACAAGTCGATAACTTACCACGTGCTGTTCCACGTCGGAGCAGACGACACTGCGACCTCCCACCTGGACCTCGAGGGGCTTCGCCAGGATCCGGCGAGCCAGCGCCTCCATGGCTCTGGGGAAGGTGGCTGAAAACATGACAGTCTGACGGTCGGGTCGCACGTTGTCCACAATACGCATCACCTGGTGGAGGGAAACCACAACACTTTCACTATTCACGCCATTCTGGCTTCCAAAAAGGACCATTTAAACAACTTTGCAAGTAAAAGTGACAGTTGCAGCACTTCACAAAAACAATGGGTGAAGAAAATTCCACAGGGTCCTACCTGCGGCTCAAAGCCCATGTCAAACATTCTGTCCGCTTCATCCAACACCACGTAAGTGGCCCTGCGCAGGTTGGTGACTCGACCTAAACACACCGGGAGAGGAGAGCACGAGGATGACACATGTTCATATCTTGAAAAACTGATGAAACAAAAGGAAAAAAACAAATAGAATAAAAAGAAAGAAAAAGACAAAAAAAAAACAGATAGAGAAACTTCTTTCAGCTAAACATAAAACAAAAACTTAAAATGACTAACTTCCAAACATATCATGACTACGGCCAGAGTTCGTATAACAAACTGATATTTCAAAAATGCCTTTTTAAAGATTTCTTATTGGGGTTCACTCTGGACTTGCGTACCATCTCAGGGGCACGAGGGACCTGAAAAAGTCAGAAAACAGCCTCAAGATACAAAACAAGAGAGGAAGCCCCATGAAGCATTATCTGAACAAACGCCTTTTCACCTAGAAGGGAAACATATTACAGATTACCTCGCATGTGTGGAAGCAACAGAAAAATTCCCCCTAAAGAGACTAGCTGGCATTCTTTACATTGTTTTGTACACAACATAAGTGAGACATAAGATGTGCACTTATTTATTAATGGATAAACTTAGAAATTGTATAATGTGTCAGTGCATTTACTAAAGCAACAAAATCGAAAAAACAAAAAAAAAACCTGACTGAGCATTTTAGACTGACTGAATAATGATAAACTGCACATTCTAATAAAAGTTACAATGCACATCATCTTGGTCCACTTTGGCTTTGAGTTGGAGGAACCTCGGAGACGCCAGGTCCACCTACCTGCTCTCGCCCTGATCTTCAGGAAACACACCACTGTCTTGTGCAGATATGACTGAGCCCAAAGGTGGTCAGATAATGTCGACAGTTTAGTCAGTGGAACTGGACTTGATTCATTAATGCACTTATTTTACAAATCATGCAAGGTATTGTGACAGATGTCATCCAAACGCATGACATCCGATTAGCATCACAGGAGTGTGGTGGAGGTGGTGGGCGGGGTCCGGGCGTGAACTCACCGCTGTTGGCCCCCAACATGTCAATCATTCTCCCTGGTGTGCACACAATGATCTCGGCTCCTCTCTTCAGCTCAGCAATCTGGAGGCAACCATGGAACAATGAGTGCAAACATTTCCAGTTTATGAATCACATTTAAGGATTTTTTTTATTTTTTAAATGATGACTATTCATGGGCTCCCCTGGACGGTGCCTGTTGGTCAGTCGTTTGTGTTTACCTGCTCACTGATACCAGTGCCGCCATAAACACACACCACACGCAGTCCCAGCGGTTTGGAGAACTTCTTGCACTCCTTGGTGATCTGCAGAGCCAACTCTCTGGTGGGAGTCATGATCACAGCTGCAACAGGAGAAGATGAGCGTAGTGAGACAGAGCTGGTCTCCAGCCTTCTGCTATTTTCTAGCAAAAGATTTGATGTAGAATATTTTGAGAAAAACACTATTTTTAGATTTACAAATAGGTTGTTGTTGTGCAAATATGTCAGATGACAAGTGCATCTTTTCCTTACAGATTGGCCCTTCAGCCTCCTCCAGGGGGCGCTGGTCCATGATGTGGCGGAACATTGGCAGCAGGAAGGCAATGGTTTTTCCGCTGCCAGTCTTGGCGATGCCGATCAGGTCTCTGCCACACATGATAGCGGGGATGGCCTGGGTCTGGATGGGGGTGGGCTTCTCGTAGCAGTGCCTGAGGACGTCAACCAAACATGAATGACATGCCTAAGTTTAATGGTGTTGCTCAGCAAAGCCAAAGTTTATATTTCAAACTGCAGCATAAGTGCAATATCTGGAGCGGCACTTTGGTCTCCTTCTGTGCATTGTGGCCGTTATTCTGTCGTTCAAATCATCAGTCAGACTCACTTCTTCAGAGCGTTGAGGATCTTCATGGAAACACCGCACTGCACCCAGGTCTTGATGGGCTTGGGGCAGCCCTTTCCTTTCACCGTGATCCCTTCCAATTCCAGTCTGTATGCAGTCACATCTGGATTCATGAAAAAAATAAAGTGTTGGTTATGGGACAAAGTTTTTTTTTTTTGATGATTTATGAAAAACAAGCTTTTCATAGAGATGCCCTCTCCAAGATTCCTCACTGTCAGCTCTGACAAAGTGATCACAACACACTAATGAGCAGTAATCTGATGTATGGACCTGTAGTTACACAGGGCATATGTTGAAAGAAACCCGTATTCCTAGTTCCTATAATATATATTGCTTTACTTTATAACGACAGCTAGTGTCAAGCTTTTACTCACCGTCTTGAGACATCCTGGCCAGCTCAGGCACCTCCACGTAGAAGTTCTTGCGGTACGGTTCGTACTGAATCTTGCCGTGGTCCACAGGCTCCAGAACCTTTCTCTGCTTGGTCTGGAAGCCCGTCAGGGCTGTCTGCAGATCCACCTCCTCCTCTTCTGATGAATACTGCAGGACACAGAAAATGGGTTGAGGAAAATCAAAAGGTGAACCTGGAGCAGCATTTGCATTTTATTCGTTGACACAAACTTAACAAGATGAACATTTTGATAGGACAGAATGTACATTTCTCCAGCAAAGATGTTTAGCTAATGGAAAGATGACACGATGTTGGGAGACAGTAACTCACTTCCATAGCATCCTGGTCGTTCTCCATTAACTCGCCCTTTTTCTTGTGAGTGTGGGGTCCCTTCTTGGTTTTCACAACTGTCACCACTTTAGTCACCGCTCCTTTCTGTGGACAGAAAGTAAAGGGTTTATTTACGTTGAAAAAAATGGTTACTAGGACAAGACAAATGAAGGTCTGATAACATCAAAATTAATAATATTACTTTTGATGCAGTTTAGTTTAGAACATAAAGGATGTAGATGAATGTATGAAAAAAGAACCAAAATAACAGTTGTATAATAAATATGTATAATAAAGTGACACTTTATTGCAGTGAGTGGTTTTGTATTAACACTATTGTATATTTCATGGCTTGATTTATGTTTAATTAGTACAATAATTTGTATAATTCTCATCACAGTCACCTCCAGCACTCACCTTATCATTTCCTTTCATGGCTCCCATGTTGAACTTCTTCACCTCCTGCTTCACCTCCTCCATGTAGGCGTCCAGAGGATCCACGTCGTCTTCCTCTGCCTGCTGCTCCATGGGAGTCTCCTTCTCAATCTCTCCCTCCTCGTTTGTTTCCTCCTTTATTTCCTTCTCTGGCACATCCCCCTTGCCTTCCACATCTTCATCGTCATCGCCTTCCATTGGGGCTGAAATGTCCTCATCATCGTCTAAAAATAATCATGAACCATTAATTAACTGGCCAATCTCTCAATTCAAAGTTTTTTTTTACTTTGAAAGAATTCACTTTTAAAAATGAGTTGGGAAGTTCAGATTTTTAGATGAGAATCAATCCTCATTATTACACAGCATGTGAAAGAGTCCAGCTAAAACTTGGCTCAGATGCCTGTGGTTCACTTAAGTTAGTTTCTAAGAGAGCCAAGTGCCTCCTCACCGTCATCATCCTCCAGACTCCACTTCTTGCCCTGCTTCATCTCCTCCAGCTCCTTCTTGATTTCGCCAATGTTTTCAATGGCCTTCTTTCTCTGCTCTTCCCTCCATTTTTCCACACGCTCCTTCCTCTTCCTCATCTCCTCCTCCAGTTTGTTCTGGTCAAAGTCTTGCTGCGCGGACAAAGAATATATATTTTTTTTCTCACATTTATGACACTAGCAAAAAAAACAATTTGTAATAAAAAAAAACAAACAAACAAAAACAACTTACATCTTCAACCTTCTCATCCTCTTTCTCCTCTTTAATCTTTTTTTTCTCGGATACAATGTCAGTATTGTCTTTCTCTTTACTCCTCGATCTGTTAAGAAGATGAAGTTTGTGTAAAGGTTGTTTAACAAGAACAAAGGGTTCAAACAAAGTTTTTATGTGAATTCGCACTTTTCATCTCGTCTGCTTTTACTGGCGCTACCAGATCTGGATCTCCGAGTCCGAGTTCTGCTAGTAGATCTCCTCCTTTCTCTGCTCCTGGATCTCCTCCTGTCTCTGCTCCTGGAGCGCCTGCACAACACAAGTCCAATGTGTAAATGTGAAAAAGGAAACTCCAAAGAAAAACCTCTTTCAAATGTTTTATTTAACATTTTTGAGAGACGTGTATAGATGTTATATAAAAAAAAAAATTTTCAGTACTTTTCAAAAAAAATAAAAAAATAAAAAAATAAAATGAAAATTATTATTATTATTGTGAGAACATTCCCAAGGGGAAAAACAAATCCTATTTTTAAAAAAAAAAAATTTACAGTGCAAAAGCAGCCTAAATTCATCTGCAGCAGGTGTAATAAAAAGACGGAGGTACGCAGTACACATACCTGGCGCGTTTTCTGTCTCTAGACCGGGACCTGCGGCGGTCCCGGCTCCGGGAGCGGTCTCTCCTGCTTCGATCCCGGTCCCGGTCGTCTTTTTTGGACCGTTTGTCCGGAGAGCGACTCTTTGATCGGGTGCCTGATCGTCCTCGAGACGTGGACCGTTTCCTGTAGTGCCTGAGCACCAACAACACAAAAGGGATATATTAGCTGATAGTTGGCCAATACACCACTGGGATGAAACTACACCGAGTAGCCGTATTTATTCTAATTTTGAGGCTTTCTAAGATAAAATACTGGCTGACGTGATTTAATCTAGCATCGTTGTACCTAGCATGCTAAACGGCACTAGCCACTGAAAATGCAACTGGTTAACTTCATGAAACACGGGAGATATTCACAACAAATTGATAGAAAAAGTGAAGACGAGTTTTGGGGTAATTCACACATACCTCGACTCTCGCCCCATCCCTTTTCTCTGCAGTTTGATCTAGTTTCAAAACTCAAAACAATTAAAAATAGACGAGCGAAGTGCGACAAGAGCGTAAACGACGTGAACCATGTGCGTCATAACGTTGCGACCATTCAAGTTGTACATCATCATGGGAAATTCTAGTGCGCCGCCACGAGGTAGGAGGTCAGAAGTGCGACAAAATGTCAGAAAACGAGGACGTCCATGCTCGTCACATATTTGCACATATGGTACATTAATTAAAAACAAAAACAACAAAAAAAAAATAGTCTAATAGCTGAAGGTACAAATGTCTGCGTCTTGGAAACCCACCCATCTGATGACTTAAAAATAATTGAAATGTAATGTACAGAACATCGGCTACTGCACACATAATAAAGTTGTGAAAACAGATTAATACTTACCTGCTTTCTAAGATGGAGAACACAAACAACTGGATAAGCAGTAATATGCAAATGAAAGCCCGGTAACAACACAAACAAAAAAAAATCAAACAAACTCAACATACTGGACACAAATGGCATTTATTTAATATGAATGTTGTAGTTATTCACATCTTGCATCTTTGCAAATTAGAGACTAGACACAAGAGTTTACGGAATCTGTTGACAAGGATCAAATCTGCATGAGTAAGGAGTAAAAACAGTGATTTTGTAAACAATACTGTCACAAACAATCAAGTAGATCAGACCAGGTCTGAGGATAAATCACACAATCTCAGTTACTTAGAGCAAAATGTATTTACAGAAATAAGTTAATCATGGTAGAATTAAATGATGGATAAAACCTGACAGCATAGCAGATTGTGTGTGTGTGTTTTTTTTTAATGTATGTATAAGGCTTGTAACAAAGCAGAGCAGGACAGGCCACAAAAAATACAGTATGAAACACAAGAAAGCATACAGACTCCCAGCGTCCCAGGTTCATCTACAGTATCCAAGTTTTCCAGTTCCCCTCCAAAACATTCCCCTAAATACACATACACTTATTAAAGTTTTTTGGTCAGGTAGTGTCACCATGTCACCACACTATGATATCACTAACATAACTGTCAGGTGTGAGACTCTTGTAAAGCTTAACCAAAAAACATTTCTAAATGAGGTACTTTTTCCACATTTTCCATCAGCACTGTGTACCATTTGTTTCTGCGCTCAGTCAGTTCTGTTCAGATTCTGTCCCATCTACGTTCTTCTCCATAAACTGCCACACTCACTCAAACAGAAAGAGGAAAGGCACTACAATGCTAACACAATGACTACGACCAAATGACCTAAAGACTGTTGGTATTCTGCAGCAGATGTTTGGTGAAAAGGCTAAAACTGCAGTGTGAAAGACCCAGTGTAAGATTTAGTGGCATCTACTGGTCGTACAATGTATTGCAAACAATGTTAGCGTTAGTCCCACATGACGTTACAGCTTTCTCACACCTGCTGTGATGTCAGGGAACAAATCATAAACACTGAACAGATCCACATGCAGGGCTACTGTAAATAAGAGTCTGGCCTCCTTAGTAGTGTACTCGCTCCCTATGGAAACATAAATGCTCATTACTGGTGAACAAAAACATAACATTGATTCAACAGGTTTTTAACATCACTTCTTGCCAATAGATTATTCCACTGGGCCTTGAAAAACATCACCTTACACCTTCTACAAAGTACACAGCCTCCGTGCTGTTAAATGCTGTCATGGTTTGGATTATTTTTAGACTCTTTTTTTTTTTTTTAGATTATATAGGTACCGTGGATGTTGCCCCTTCATGCCCCACTTTCTACTTCATGCCGGACTTTATTGTTGCCGCGTCCTCTGCTTGCAAATATCCCTCGACAGAGCAACTCGCGCTGAACCGTGTTTCTCAGCTTCAGTACCGCGACAGGAGCGTGAAGTACTGCACTAATGAGCATTTTCACAGCAGAGTCAGATGAGACTCGCCCATGCACGACGAATGCAAATCAGCTGGAGTAAACGACCAAGGCCCACTGAAATAGGAGACACATGGAGCAGGCTGTTGTAAATTTAAAAAAAAAGAGAGGGGAGAAATTGAGCAAATTAGGGCCCGCCAGTTGTCAGGGAGTCTCTGAGCCGAAGAGCTGGAGGATCTCATGGGAGATGATGAAGGTGAAGAAGTAAACACAGAGGTCTGCGAAGACGTCACCCATCCTCCTGTAGGTGTCCATGGAGCGGTTGATGACCTCGGCGGGGATGCCAGACAGCAGCAGAGCTGCAGTCAGCACTGTGGTCTGTGCCTTCTTCTCCACCTGGACACACAGGAGGACACGTGGTCTGTAATACTGCTGCCAACTGTTACTACCTGAATTATTGACCCAGTTACCGAAGTCAGGAGGCGGTCACGCAGCCAGACGCCATGAATCACAAGTCTTTCTTTGGTGTATTTGTTGCTGTTGCTGTTTGCACTGCATTTACGGAATTGACCAAATGCATCTCTGTCTATTTCTGGTATAGTAAGTCTTTGATTTGTAATCCAATTATTAGGTGGTATTCTCTTAAAATAAGCCCCTAGGGGTTTTCTGTATGCTACCTGCACATTGCTTATATTTCATTGTGTCTTTGTTGTTTTGCTTTTATTGTACAGATAAACAAACAAACAAATTTGCAGTTCATCTGATCAGAGATGAGCAGCCACAACTTTCAATCCTTAGACTGGCAACAGGAAAGGGAATATAAAAATGGGAAGCGTGAACTCACCTTGGGAAAGTATTTGGACAACCCCATGTAGCCCAGCTCCAAGGTCAGAAAAGGTGCAAATATTGACTGAAAATAAAGAGCAGGAATCCAGTCAGAATCAGAAGGGTGAAACAACACACAGAGCCGATGATCCGCTCAGACTGACCAAATACTTGCAGACAAACAGTCTAACAAACACGGCGAGGAGGATGCTCCCGATGACCCGGAAGATTCTGAAGGCATCAAAATCCTCCACGTCGGACCCGTCGTCCTGCGCCGGCTTCTCATTGGCCAACTGGCCGCGCAGTTTCATGGCATCGTCAAAGCGGGACAGGTACTTCTGCAGGCCCCGGCGAGGGGAGCCGCTGTGGTCATCCGACCGGCGCTCTCCTCGGGGCCTCTGCCTGAGGCCGCCGATGTCGTCCTCCAGGGAGCCGCCCAGGTGCTCGCCCAGGCTCGGCAGCGGGGAGCCCCTCCTCTCCGGGGTGGCGCTGTGCGAGCGGCTGCCGTGCAGCGAAACATCTGGATAGTAGGGGGATGGCCTCTGGGTGGACGACAACGGCTCGGACTTGTTGAGCTCCAGGTGAAAGTGGGGTTCTGTGGGACGGCGGGACGCTCCGGCTGCAGGTGTGAGACATCAGTGTGACAGTTTGTCCCAACATTTGGTGATTCATTGTTAATTATTACAGTTAACAATTACAGTTTGAAGTTAACTACATTTAATTCACGTTGCATTTATCCAGTCTGCTTGGGTCCCCATGAGGTCACGTGACATATAAACACCATAAAAAAATAAAAAATAAATACAGGGTAAACCAAAACGTACATGAAATAAAACACAATAAGCCTGCGTATATACCCATATGTTTTTTGTACTTCGAAATTAAAGTAAATCATTAGCAAGATGCTGAGTTAACCCTGTTTCCCATTGGACCGGTAATTTGTTGACCGTCCCTACGGAGACACCTGAGTGAACGCCCACCGAGTGCCCAACTGGAAACCAGCGTCAGACAATTTCATCTCCGTTTTCCAAAAAAAAAATAAAATAAAGAAATGGTGTCACTATTCGTGCACATTGCCATATCATTGAGAATTCGTGGCCCAAAACACTGGTCAAGGCTACGAGGACGCCTCAATGATACAAGTCTGTGCAGCACACTGTGAGGTGGACGGCTTGTTGAGGTCAATGTACCGTTGCTGTCAGATTCGCTTTTGACGTTGCCCACGATTCTGTTCATCCTGTCTTCCGAATTCATCAGCAGTTTCCTCCTGCGGAGCTCTGCCCGCCTCTGCGCCGCTGACAGAGAGCTTTTCTTCTCCTCGGGGGCCTCGACGGACTCCATGCTGACACAAGCCGCGAACAGATGTCAGTAAATTCACAGCAGGTGCAGTAAAGAAAAGAGAAAATATCCCTAAAGCTAATAGGGAGAACCTGACGCCGCGGGAGGATGAATTACACGACAAAGCGCGTTCTGGGGAGGAGTCGCATAATGATGATGTCATCGGCAACTGCTACGTAGAACACTGAACGTTGGAGAGTAAAAGGGGGGGTGGGAAACCCTGAGCGTTGACTTACAGGATAACAAGGCGTGGTCATGATACGATTAGTGTACGTTCTTATTTCGCAACAGGGGTATCTTAGACCTTGCGGTTACCTACAACGATGACATTTAAAGAGATTGATGCTACAATACGTGGTATGCACACGATCATATTGTTTCAATCATACTATAAATTGATATTTAGTTCACATGCTTGCAATTAGTTTACCATTAAATTGTAGAGCGCAAGCGCAATTTCACTTAATCAGAAACAAATTAATGACATTGATCATTCTTTAATCAAATATTTATTTTTATAAATATGTGTGTGTGTGTGTATATATATGTGTATATATATATATATATATATATATATATATATATATATATATATATATATATATATATATATATATATATATATATATATATACATATAAATAAATGTGTGTGTGTGTGTGTGTATATGTATGTATTTGCCATAAACCATATCCAAATACTTCTAAATTTATTCAACAAATTAGAAGCACCCCAAGGTTGTAAGCTACAGGACTTTAGACTTAAACAGTGATAAGTTTGGTAAATACCAGATGCCAAAGCAATGAGTGCTGAAGGGACCCTCCACTCGGACTATCTTCTTTTGTTGACATTATTGGTGGGGGAAAAAAAGAGCTGCAGGTTTATTGGAATCATGATTAAAGTCCAAGCCATGTGACTGTAGTTCACGCCTCCACAATTACTCTGTACAAACAGGGTATGTTTTTATTGTCATTTTTTTTTTTAAGAAAGACAATTTTGGGCACTGAGACCAAAACATATTGGCCTGCATCTAAATACATGTTTTTCCTTTGCTTGTATGATACATAGATTACAAAGCGTATGAAATCAGATCAAATCTAAAATTCACTCTGCTGAGAGAAAATCCAACTGTATTGGTCCATTTTCTGTTTTTATCTTCTTCATTCTCTTCGGAAGAGAATGACAACCAAAACACAAAAGTACATTTAAAAAGTCCCAAACATTTTATTCTCTCGGCGCCATTTCACCCTTAATGTTTATTCTAAAATCATAAGCATTTATCCACCTTTATATAACACAGTCTCTTCAATATACAATTATCAATATGCATGATTAAAAGATCACAATGGCTTTGTTATTTCTTTGTTAAAGAATATCCCATAACCTATTATATTAAAATATTTCATAGCGTCTGCATTTAAACAGGATGTTTAAGAATAAAACGTGAGTTCCCATACAAGGCAAGTATAGAATTTAATCAGATTGGGAGTCTCATAAATTATTAGATTATCAGAGAAAAAAAAAGTGGAAATGAAAACAGAACAGACATGATCAGAGGCGTCCTGAAGATGTGAAGGACAGATCTGACCAACAAAATGACTTTCTGTTGCCGAGTCCACACGTTCGAGCCAGCAGCGACGGCCGTTGAGCACATCTAACGACTCCTTTTCATCTTTTTCTTTTTCAGACAGTGTACGGATTTGTTCGACACACATTTATAATAAACAGAGAAATAAACAACACACTCTTCATCCTAGGGGTAAGATATTAGGAGTGTCAGTGGAGCCCAGGCTTTCACCCCTTGTGACACCCCATAACAGTCTTTGAGCACAATCATACTGAACATTCTCACCGGCCTCGTGTGTGTGTGTGTGTGTGTGTGTGTGTGTGTGTGTGTGTGTGTGTGTGTGTGTGTGTGTGTGTGTGTGTGTGTGTGTGTGTGTGTGTGTGTATATATATATATATACACACACATATATATATATACACACATATATATGTTTATGTATGTGTCTGTGTGGCTCATTTCCGATAAAGACGACCGTGTCTCATCCGTTTGGACAGTGCCTGTCTGATAACTAAGATAATAAAGAGCTCTTCTATGAGAACAAACACTGATTCATTCAATCACTGACATAGATCATCATCATCATCATCATCATTGTCACTGTTGCGCCATCTTCAGGGTGTTTTCCTGTTCCAATGCCTTGATTCAGCGGGTGCGTGGTGAGGGGGAGTTAAAGGTGCCAAATAAACACTGGAACTGATTCTTTGTTGCCCACCAAGTCATTGAGGGGATGCTTCACATAACTGAGGCTTTTCCTCAGAGAGAAAGACAGACATGGTGCACCAAAGCAGGAGATTCCTTCAATCTACATCCTTAACTGGTCGCACACAGTCAGACGCACACACACAGACGCACACACAGGACGCTCATCCACACCAGAGTTCCACTGAGGATTATTTGGAGATTTGCTGTTGGAGGTGAAGCAGGAACTCGTAGTACGAGAGGGCCGACTCCGTCCGGTCCTCGATCATGTTCTGCATAAAGCTGGCTTTCCGCTGGCTCTCATCCCTGGCACGGTGACAGGGTCAAGGGGTGGGGGAGAAGTCAGAGAAGCTCACTTTAGGTTTTTCATTCATTACCAACACAAACACTGTTGACACATAAAAAAAAACTGCTCAGTAAGAACTGGTTTCAACTCATTTGTTTGCATTCAGATTATATCAGTTCCTGCCAGACAGTTTTGCACTGGTCAACGGTGACAGCAGTCATGGAAGGACTACCAAAGAAAGCTTTATGGACATCAGCAGCTCAAATTACAGCGTTGAAAAGTATCTGATATGAGAACGAGTTTCTGCTTCCAGCTGAGCCGTTCAACCATTAGCAAAGGCAAATATCACATTTTAATGAGGTTAGCTGAACACTGGGAGCTTTTGCATATTTTTTCTTTTGCAAAGAAAGCTCTCTGTACACAAAGTGAAGAGAAGCCTGAGCTGCAGCTCAGTCCAAGCAGGTGGTTTAAAATTGCCCATTGTGGTGCCTCTCTGTGCTCTGCACTCATTTCTGTTGCCCACCTGATGACATATAGGGAGGGGTAGAACGGCCTCTGATCCCTCAGCCAGCCAATGAAAGCTCTGGTTCTCTGCGACTCGGCAGTGTCCAGCTCCGGGAGCAAATACTGTGTGGGGGAGGTAGTTTCTCGTTATCATTAGTTGCAGGCAAAAATGGTGTGAAAGGGAGACTGAAGCTGAGCTGAAGGTGTGTGAACGATGTAACGGGGGGTTTTCCTACCAGGTTATCAGGCACGGCAGCGGAGCTGGGAACTCCCAGGACTTGCGAGAGAAACACGGGGTTGCAGTTCCGTCCGATCCACAAATAGATAACCTTTTGGAACATAAATCAACATAATCCCATGCATTACTAGTCGCAATAATTTTCAAGTTTTCAAAGAACTGGCACATCACTCCAAGGAAAGTTCATTCAAAATGTATATTTTCATTTCATTTAAAATTGACTGGGTAAAACAACATTTCACCCAGTGGCAACCCAAGAATCTGGCTCTGCTCTACTGATGCATAAACTACATACAATCTTTTGTATTCTGTGAAACTTACCATTCCAGCATCCATGAGGAAAGCTCCTTCCCGGCTGAGCTTCTCCACAGACAGCTGCAGCATCCCGGGCTGAGGGATGGTGCGGTCGTTGATGTTCAGCGCTCCCTGAGGGTGGAAACAACAGACAGATAAAGGTTATAAGAAGACATTTTGGACAGCGTAACATTTACTCACATATTTTGCACTTCTTGAGTTAAGTGTTTAAGCAAGTAAAAACAATGTTTCTTCTTCTTTTTTTTTTACTGCTTCCCATCCACCGGTTGGCAGCCTCATTGTCTCTCACCTCATCCGTGAGGTTGTCCACTCGGTACAGGGCAGGGTGGATCATCAGCATGGAGTAGACCAGCGGCTGGTACTTCAGCTGGGACATGGAGAAGACCCGGTCGTCCAGCCGGGTGCTGGTGCCGGTCCGGAAGGCTTTCTGTAGGGACACAAAATGGAACATTCAGTCGATTGATGAAAGGTTCAGGGGGGCGAAGACTTTGAGCGTGAGCTCGGACGGAGCTGCCCACCTGTTTGAGCAGGGCGAGTACGAAGAGGGGGAAGAGCCGCAGGCAGGCTGGGGCCAGCATGCCGGGCTGCTGGATGGTCAACACAGACTGCCGGTAGGAGGTCAGCGAGTCGATGGCTGCGTTGGTCAACGCGTCTCTGGCGTCGCTGAGACTGGCTGTGACTGAGCGGTCGACAGCTGGACAGAGGGACACGGGTGACAGCAGTGAGGAGGAACAGCAGTAACAACAGAGCACCACAGTCACACACGTCCCACAATAAGCGATTGAAACATTACGACGATATACCAAGTGTCTTTCTAGATTGAATTGGAAAAATTGGAGACGTCTGGCAGACAGACTGCTGGTTCAGAGTGAAATGCTGAGGTTGTGTGTAGGGGTGACAGCAGGGCTATAGTCATACTTGGGAGTTATTCAGAGGAGCTAAGCCTCAGTATCTGGTCTACACACAGCCAACTGTTCACTATGGGTTGCTATGCAACCACAGCTGTCAGCACTCGTCTCCATCTGTCAGCGCTATTAACAGTGAAGTGGACGGAAACACAGCACTGACTGAGACGTCGACATGATGAAGATGCCATGTTTGGTGTAATTTTTACAGTCTCTGAGTGACCCACACAAATTACAAACTGTAGTTTTTGGTTGGTTCACAGGAAATTATCTGATATTAAATGATAAATATGTGGCCAACTCAATGACTTTGGCAAAAAAAATAATATATATATATATTTATTTATTTATTTATTTATTTATTTATTTATTTATTTTTATTTTTATTTTTTTAAGGGAAAATGAAAACTGAGCGAGACTTAACGGTGCGTACCCATGCAAGCCAGCAGTCCAGTCATGGCCTGAACGTCAGCTCCAGCGAAGATGTCGGACAGTGAGTTGACCACAGGCAGACACAAGGTGTGAACACGGATCCTCCTCTCTCCTGGAGAAGAAAGAGCATCATGCAATCCAGCCAGTTCTAAATTCTAGTTTAGGCAGATTAACGCTCCTGGCCTTCTTCCTCTGTGTACCTTTGCTTGATGTATAAAGCAGAGCAGCCTGGAATGAGACCACCTGCATGTCGTCCAAGTTTTCTTCGATGGACATCTGAACGGCAAAGCCGGCGTCTGGGTTCACGTTGGGGAGGGACAACAGATCCGTGGAGCGCACAAAGAAGTTTCCGTGGAACGTGTGGATGGACAGACCTGCGGGGAGGGGGGTGGGGGCAGAGAGATGGGAAGAGGGTTCAAACTCTTGAAGCAAACAAAGACAGCGAGCGAGCAGTGAGAGAAAACAATGAAATATTAAACAAGCTCCAGGTTTGACTTTGTGCCATCCGACCTTTGGTGCAGCGTATCCTCATGACGGCCTCGAAGCCGATCTTCCTGTTGAGGTACCTCTTCAGATCCTTCTGGAAGCACTCCACCTGAGACGGGTTGTGCTGGTGGTGGTAGGAGGGATAGTAGTAGATGCTTCCTGCCGAGTATCTGGATATGCAGCCTGTGAGAGGCGGATATTAGGCAATGAGACATTGCCACACTCGTATGTGACCTGAGAAAAAAAACCTTGCATCTGGTACACGACTGTTATCAGACACATGATCATTTTTGTAATAAAGTCTTGCATTGTGAGACAGAGGAAAGCACAGGAAGCAACAGGAAGTTGCTGAAAATGATGTAGTAGGCCTATGCCAGGCCTGCTGTGGCGCTGCGAGTTTACTCCCTGAATGAAGAAGAACAGGAACACCTGAAGCACGCCAAGTTTAAAGAAGCAGGAGCTCGCTAAAAACATTAGCACCACTGAGAACAGGATGAAAGTTCGCTGGTGAGAAGACGGTATGGCTAAACAACAGAGTTGAACTTCTGCTTCGAGTTACTTTACAACACAAAGCCTTAAAAGGTCCATGATAAGGTTGACTGGGAGTCGTGCCAGTAAAAGTTTGCTCACATTTTTGTAATTTAGGCTTCCTCAATATTTGGCAAACAGGAGGTTTGCAATTGGCTTTCGTTGTGTTTATTTTGACTTTGCACAGAGTCAATGAGTCGCCAGGGGTGGTGGTAGCAGCAGCAGCTGCAGGTGTGGTGGGAAGTTGCGTTGCTGGTCATGGCAAAAAAAATAAATCCAAACAGTTAACTGCTGCCTACCTTTAATTGCCGACTTGTGACCCTGACTGCATGTGTGATTTCACCGCATTGACGCCCATTGTGCAAATTTTAATTTTTTTTGCAGACACTGCAAAATGCCGTCTGGGTTTACCGTTGACGACTTTTAACCAGGTTGTGAGTAGTTCATCCTCCAACCACTTCTGCTGAAACTTGCATTTCCCCATTTTTCTGTCATTTGATATTTCCTGCACTCTTTGCGTTACAAGCATTCGGTGTTGTGACTTGGTGCACCGGCCGTAAAAAAATAGCCAATTAAAAGGTTCCACCTTTCAACCGTTACACTATATTTCTGATCAAAAGCAGATTTAGATGTTTATATGATCAAAAAAAAATCGTAAACGATGTTCTTGTTCCATCAAGTGTACGTAAATTTTTCATGCCTCTGAACATCGAAGTTCATGCCTTTTCATGCCCTTTCATGCCTGAATTTTCACAATCAATTTAATGCCTTTTCATGCTTTTTATAGTTTTATTTGACTATATAACATAAACCCGCACAAGTTGAACAGAATTTTTTTCTAGCTGCACCAATCCTGTATAAACTTACCAAGTGATGACAGATCGCAGTACTGAGCACTCAGCAGGAACAGGTCAACCGCCACCTGCTGGCCAGAGCAGTCCAGAGCCAGCTTCTTGTAGAAGTCTGTTGCTGGAGATAAGTGCTGGATGTCCTGAGGAGCAACAACAATCGAAGTCAAGCGGCTACGCATCAAAATTTACACCTGGTGACATGAAGCTCAAATGCAAAAGATCGATACTCCCGACGACGAGCTTAGAAAGCAGCGACTCAGCGGTGCCGATACCTTGGCAGATGCTCGTTGGTTGGGGTCTTCCCTGGACTGCAGGGCTCCCGCACCCAGATTAGGCAGCTGGGTCTGAAAGACGGACATGCGCCCTCCAGTGGGGGACAGCAGCTTGAAGGCGGCCTGCAGGGCCGAGCCCAGGGCAGACTGGGTTTCCATGGTCTTTTGAAACAGAGTCGGCAGACTCTTCAGCAGATCCTGCACAAGCTGGAGGACACAACATAATGTTTTTGAGAACACACGTTTTCAGGTGGCAGAAGGTCACTCACAAGGGCGACATTTAAATCTCATTATAAAACTTAAATCGATTCAAATACACAACAGTTATATACAACAACAGAGTGGGGAAAAAAGTTATTTGATGAATAAGTCATGAATAATGAATAAGACATGAATTATTTGCATTGATGAGTTCAATTTGCCTACCTCTTTGCATTCATTTAGGTTGACTAGAAGGCTGTCTGGTGTTGGCAAGAAGATATCTATGACACAGACGGAAAAAAAAACAGGAATGTGGAAAATGTTGTTTATTTGCTTTACAACTGATATCGTCACCAGGACATTCATGTGGTCAGCTGGTGATCGTCATTGTCAGCCTCACCTTCGATGTCGGACACGATCAGCATCTGGGGTTGAGAAAGTCCCTCCTGGAGGTTGTAGAAGTGGATGGTGCTGTCGAAGGTGATGAAGCCAATCTTTGTCCGCGAGTCTCCAGGAAGCCTAAAACATTGACACAGTGTAACTAAAATTAAGAGCTCAGGCACCAGCAGTGTCTTCATCTGTGTTCCTGTTAATGTTTCTTACACCCAACCTCAGGTTGAGGTACGTATTCTTAATTACTTTGTAAAATTATACTTTATTTTTTAAACATCTATAACAACTGGCAGAGCAAAACACGTACGTATTAATGTTGTCCAGCAGCGACTGGCAGAACACATTCAGGTATCCCGTCTCCACGGCATTATGGGACACGTCAAGCACGAAGAGGTAAACAGCAGGCTGTGGTGGCCTCAACTTGGTGAAACCAGAGAGAGTGCAGACACGTTTAAAGGGAGGCATTCCATGTTCTTCGGCAGCCTGGAAAACCGAACTCCAGGAAATCCAAAAGACGAGAGAAAACATGAATCCAATTCTTTCCCCCCATGTTTCTCACACTGATTTTGACACAAGCGCCTTAGAAACCTTGACCACAAAACTGTGTTGTGGATTTTTCTGTAGTTATAAGTGCTGTTTGGAAAACAAGGTCCTTTATCATCACTCTATTCCAACATACCATGTATTCTGAAGGAGCGATGAATTCAATAGTTGCATTCTGGACTTCTGGTCTTTTGTGTGGCTCCCCATATGATCTGCTGACTGGGTTGTACATAAACTCTTCTGGAACTACACACACAAACACACACACCTAATGAAGCAAATAATTTTGGTGTAGAAGAAAACTAATACTATGAAGTTATTTAATGACCACTGAAGGAAAAAAAAAATTAACTTGATGGAAATGAAGCTGGAGCTCTGTAGTTTTCAGACAGGTTTCCTTTTAAAAGAAGTTTTGCCATTCAATAGAGTTACTGTCCAAGCTGATGTGGTTAGCTTGGAACACTCGTGGGTGCCCTGCAGTGTTGGACTGACAGCAGCTCTTTCAGTAAATACCCATCTTCCCTTCCCTCGTTCATACCATCATTGACCCGATAGCACAGGTTGCACTTCCATCTCCTCTGGTCCAGGAACGAGACAAAGGGGTTGATGTAGGTTCTGCAGGAGCGACACCTCACGATGGTGCTGGATGTGACCACAGGAAGCTGCTGCAGGGAAAAACAGGACACCATCTAAATACCCTGCTGCTGACAGCAAAGGAACCTCTCGGCAATGAACAGGTTCAACTTCTCGATCTACCTGTTTCTCGGGGTAACGCTGGAACAAACACAGGTTCATTGTGACATATTTTGCCTGAAGGTATGTTTACTCAGGCCATTTTGGGGAAAAGGGTGAATTCACAATGTTTAACCAGCAAGCAGCTTCATTCCACATGAAAATGTGCTGCCATGTTTTCATTCATGACTGCTAAGAGTTCCTCTGAGCCATTATCAAAAACGTGATCAGAATTTCCACTTCACCAAATAAAAACAGGGAATTTGTTCTGCAATAGGAAACCTGCATCCGACATTTTATCTGTAGTTAATTTAAAAGCATACAAGGAAATTTATAAAAATAACAAAAGTTGCAACAATAACTGGGGTGCAGTTTTGCTTTGAACTGACAAACTGAAAAAAACAGTATTTCCTTTGGGAGAGATTTTCTCTCTCTCGCATTTTCCTATACTCCAAGTCTGTACGTCAGGTTTCTCATTTACATGAGTAGCTGATTTGTGTGCACATTAAATATTGGACTGGGGAGTTACCGAGAGATCCTTGAAGGGGTGGAGCAGGAGGCCCAGCGGCATCTTGGCTTTATTGAGCAGAGACTGGGTCTGAGGGATGCTTGTTAGTGTACAACGGAAAACTCTGAAGAGACATGAGGGGGGGGGGGGGTTGTAGGTCAATATGTGCAGCCAATGCCAGCATCATACCTTACCCTGAGTCGTCAGCGAGAATGCGACCAAGGAGTCTACTATGGCTTACTCTGGGTTGCAGTTGACCTTCTGCAGGTCCTGTGGGAGACATGGCGTCGGGGCAGGGATGGCGGTCGGTGGCAGCAGGTTCCTCTCTTGCAACAGGTTGACCACTCTCAGGGCCTCCGGGGTGCTGGACTGGAGGCTCATGGCAGCCAGGGACGGGCTCAGCTGGGCCGGACCCGGACCAACAGGTGGCTAGGAGGTGAGGGTGGAGGTTGGAGAGTGAACATAGCGATTCTTCACAGACATGGCAGCCAATAGTCAACAGCCCAGTCAGCGACTCTTGTTCCTCCGCTCACCTGCTGGTATGGCTGAGGTGCTTGAGTGTAAGGCTGGGTGGCCGCCTGCATGGCAGGGTGCATAGGGGAGGTGGCACCGTGGGGCGCTGAGGTGTTCTGGTACCCAGGAGGGAGGGAGGGGTAGTGGCCAAGGTGGCGACCTGGTGGCAGACCAGCTGATGGAAAAAGGGGGAAAAACTCAAATGAAGCATTCAAATGACGCCACTGCAGTAAATTTGTGGATTTTAACATAAGAATAAAAAAAAAGCCAAACCAATCAATGACCTATCTGCCAAAACCTCCCTGTCATGTTCCGTTTGTCTTTGCTTTGCCCCTCCCATTTCTGAGGTTGCCAGTCAAAGACATGTAGTTAACTGGATGAAGGTAAATGGTACCCTAGTGCACTCACTGTCATACTGTTTGTTGCCTGCTAGTCTGAGCTGACTGATTCATGGACACAAGAGTTCAATACTAGACTGAGCTCTTTCAGACTTTTTAACATTCATGCTATATTTTTTTAGCATTCAAATCACTGTATTTTTAAGATTAAACACTTTCATTAAAAAATGACACAAGAGCCATTTATCATGTTGTGAATGTTGCGTTTGGGGGAAAGCTTCCCTTGAGCAGCATTTTGTAAAAGCAAATCAGCAAACTTGTTTGTTTGACTACTAAAATGAACTTCAACATTATGAGATGTGGCAGAATACGGCCTTACCCATTTTGTTGTCAACATGATTATAGTTGTTTGGTGCTTGAGGGCCGTTGCCAGCCACAGTTCCTGTTTCAAACAAACATGGATCTCAAATGAATAATTGCAAAGTCATTTTCTTACCAGTGGCAACAAGGACTTTTCTGTTTTCTGGGTTCTTTTAAGAAGGTGCCGCTCAGGCCTACCGTAAGACAAGAATGTAAACTAGACAAAACAGCAGCACTAATCATAACACTGATGACAAGAAATTATGTCCGACTGTGAATTTTTTTTATTTTTTTTTTAAGGATGTTAAGATGATGAATGGGCAAATATGAGGAGAATAAACAGCGAGAGATGCAACCAAATGTATATGTGAGATGAGAGATCTACTGATAACACACACAAAAAACAAATGAGCAGGTGATCAATCCTAAACACAGTGACCACTACGAAGAGGACAGGATGGACGCTACAGCACGACATCAAGCAGCAGGAGACAGATTTGACCACACCTGGACATTCAATATCGCCTTCCTGGCAGTGGGGCTCAGTGGGGGGCAGAGTGCTATTAACAACCGACCCACACTGAGCTGGCATGTGGGAAAAGGCACAACAACAGAGGGAGACAGGAATTAAAGCGGCTCCTTCAGAAGGTGACAAAGCCAAATCGATGGGACATGATTCAGCTGGCAATCCGGAAATAACCACTAAACTGTTTGTACACCCGCGTAAACAACGTCGCGCTCTCCTTATTCATAATCGCCGACATTTACACAAGCTTGCCAACTTGTAAAACAGAGCAAAACAGTTGGGACCAAGCACCACCGCTCCATAATAGTACATCTCATGAAGTGCCTCCCATGTTGATCCCTTCAAAAAGATATACAGATGCTTTTCCTTTTTTTGTCTGCCACAGCTGACGTAAACATTTTCAAAAAGATTTTAAGGCGCCAAAATAAATACCAGGGGCGTGGCAACAATACGAGCCAATAGTTGTATGTCTGATGACATAAGATTTAAATCAATACTGATGCTGCAAAGACACCTGGCGATGTAGATCCTTGGATTTCTGATTGTACACAGAAAGAAACATTAAAAGAAGAGTAGCGACTAACCATCAGCCTTCATGGGTGGAGGTGTAGCACTGGACATCAGAGGCCCAACAGGAGGCGGAGCGGGTTTCATGGCTTGAGGCGGACCTGTAGGTGTGGGGCCATAAGGGGCTCTGCCTTGTTGGTATGTGTTGGGGGTCAAGGGATTCATCGGCGCAGGTGCAGCACCTGCTGACATCAAATCGGTGGCAGTATCATCATTAAGGATAAATCTTTCTCGGCCACAACCGTCATGACAACTTTCAAGACGTCAATGACGGACCAATTTCAAATGATTCGAATCTGACTGTCACTCAACTGTGTTATTTCCCTTGATAATGGATTGATAAAAAAAAAAAACATTTCAGGTCAATGACTCAGAGGTGGATAAATCTCTGCCTGGAACCACCTACTGTAGCATTTACTACTGCACTGAAAACCAAGTTGATCAGTTTGCAAAGACAACACAAAGAAAAAGCTCAGAGACTGCAGAAGCAGGCACTGCTGTCTGCTAAGCCAAAAGACAATTACCCAAGGAAAATATGTACGACTGTTTAATCTAAAATGTGACTGAAATGCAAAGGGAGTGGGGCCTCTTGAGCCAATTAGTTTAGAGCAACAGTTCCACAACTATTGAGATAAGATAGTTTTACATGCCAAGACACAAATTGTAGTTAGTTTTGCCTGTATAATAATATAAACAAATGGCTACATGAAAGTTCGGCTCGTGTCTCCTTTTCTATGTGATACCGTTTCTGAAGACTCACAACAGGGAAACTTTTTTAAATGCGTTTGAACTTTGTGCCAATACAACGTGAATGAGACTGTGCTCCCGGAAGAGCGCCAGCCAACATGTTGAGTGTGGGAGCAGAGGGCAACGTCCAGCTCCAACATATCAGCTCGGAGATAGGCATGCAGCCATGAGACGGCAGTGAGAGGCAAAAGGCACAAGACGTAGGGTGTGTGTGTTTGAAACAAATAAGTGATGAGGGAGAAAATCCACTTTGTGATGAGTGACAATATCTGAGGGGTCTTTGGAAGCCACTGCTTTAGTTAATTCCCTCATTTTAGAATTAGTATGAATCAAACAGATTCAGACAACTGTTTGATTCTACATTCTGTATGCGTAGCGGAGTTTAGACTGAGGTGGTGCCTCTGTGTTTCTACCTGGTTGAGTGAATCCTTGTGCGGAGGTGGGGGGCATCCCTGGACCTGGTGGCTGAGTAGCACTGTGGATCAGGTTGGCTGGTGGTGCGGAGCTGTACGCTGCTGCTGCCGTTGGTGGTGGCGGCAGTGCAGAGCCGTAAGATGCAGCTGACGGAGGCGGCGGTGGCACGGAGCTGTAAGCCCCTGACAGCAGTGGCATGGTTGAGTTTGTGGCTGGGTTCACATGATTAGTCAAAGGGCCGTGTGGAGGTGTGCTCATGGGGGTGGGTGGCCCCATGTGCCTGGGTGCCGTGTTGCTCTGCCAACCTGAAGCCAAGGGTGGCTGCTGCTGCTGCTGCTGCTGCTGCTGCTGCGGGTTTGGATAGTAGCTACTGGAAGACACAGCAGGAGGAGGGGGCGTGGCCTGTGCAGTGGGTGGTCTTGGGCTGGGGCTGGCAGACTGAGGAGGAGTATGGGATGCTGGACTTCCCATTGGGGGCCTGGACAACAACGGCTGACCCGGAGCAGCTGGGTAGGAGGTGGGTGGTGGACCAGGCTGGTAGGCGCTGACAAGGGGCACCGCCTGGTACGTCCCAGACGGGTAGAGACCAGGGCCTGGGGGCAGAGGAGCTTTAGACTGCATTGGATTGTAGGTTGGTTGATGAGTCATGCCGTAGCCAACTCCTGGTGGCTGCTGCAAGCCAACTGGATTCTGCGATGGACCTAAAAATGATGATGCCAAAAAAACAAAAACAAAAAACTCTTACAAAAACAAACCAGCAAAATATCAAAACTTTTAGCTCAACCAACTTTTCTTAAATAGGCCATTCTGCATGTCCTCAATAAAAAAAAGTGTATTTTCTCTCTAAATGTTTTGAATTTCAAACTATTAAAGATGCTTTGGCCAGAAGCATAGGAGAAGAAAATCAATTTACTAGTATGTAGATAAAATGAAGAATCTCTCAATTTAAAGTTACACATGAGGAATGGCATATGAAGTAGAATTAGTAAAAATGTAATGAGTTGGCAAGATAAGTTAAATTGCTGCGTCCATGCAGTATCGTTCCTTACTTCTATAGAATAGATTTTACACCTCATAACTGTGAGTAAAGCTTGGTCAGCTGGGAGCGAGGGATTAGAAGAAAAGACTTCTTTGTGGGCAACAACACTGGAGGACGTTAACAAGCGGTGCCTGCTGCTTAATTCAGGATCCAGTTTTCTATCTCATCAAATGACGACATGGCTTTTACATACTCAATCAAAATGCATAGTCAAGGATTACTGTGCCTTAAAATAAGGAAAGCAGCAATGAAATCTAATTTGACTGCTTACAGCTGCACACGATGCTCAAACCTACCCTCATATGTAGAGGTGTGTAAATAATATATAACATATAATATACATAATAAAAAAAATTCAGTGGTAATGTGCAACAACACAAAACTTTTCACAAAATACACTCATAAGTCGATGGACTGACAACTTCTTAGAATGCAGGGTCGTATTCAAACACAGCTATTACATGTTACGACTTAACAACCATCCATCCATCCTCCACATGCGCTTCTCCTGTACTCAGAGCTGCAGGGGTCTATTCCAGGTGTCATCAGGCGAAGGCGGGGTGACAACCTCAACAAGTCGTCAGTTCATCGTAGGACCACATAAATGTCCGCACCCCAATTTGCCTCACACACATACACAAACTTCACACAGAAATTGATTTTTTTTTCAATACTTGATCCCATTTGGCTGTTTCTGTCTGTCTGACATGGTATTTAAACTATGATAAGGGCCATTAAAACAGGGCTACATTTACATGCAATGGACGCGACCATCTAATCAACCGCCACAAGAGAAAGATTAGTGGAAATGGAATCAACAACAGTGGCAAAACAAACAGAGAAAACAGACCAAGAATGTTAGAGGCCATTCAAATTTCTTAAAACAAACAAAATCTATGTATGGTGTAAAAACAACCCGTGGCTGCAGAACACTAACTTTTCCTATTTGGACCATACCCAAGGTGCCACATCTGCATCACACAGTGCAAGCCACCGTGTAGCAAGCCTGAGTCCACGGACGATGGACACACACAGGAACAATTCTTGCATCCGCTAATTACAATTCCAGGTTAAATTTACGATGAATAAAAAATAAAAATGACGAGCGATTTTTAAAATATACATTTATAAACAACTAGCTTGCAAGAAGATAGACCACTGACGTTGACTGATTACATCACCGGGACTTTGTTTACTAAAACGAGATTAGACAGCCAAACAACGAACCAGAAAGTTGTCATTTTAATTGACCTTCCCTTTGGACCACCTGTTGGTCCGTCAACCTGGATCGAGCAAAAACGTAGCAAACGTCGCCGAATGTGGTTTAACACGGGCATGTCAACCGCGACCAACGTAGCTATTTCAGTCTCCGCTAAATCAGCGAGGTATTGCAGGTCAAGATTATCCCGTTATCCTATTGTTTCTATACCGTACAGGTTTACTCGCCTTCAGTCGCCTCAAAGCCCATGTTACTATGCAAGAGCTAGTGAGCTTCGGGGATGGACCTAGAGACATGATCGAATAACTGCTGCTAGTGCTAGCTCTTCCCCCACTGGCGTTAGTTTTGAAATGTCAGCTAACCTGCCCTGGACCAACTTTCTAAACTTTTACTGATACTCACCGTTTATGTATGACTGCCCCGTCCCTGTTCCGTTCTGAGAGTTAAAGCCCGCAGTTGACATCTTGAAATAGACAGCGGGAGCTAATTTAGAGGTGCTCAGTTTCTGGAACAGCTAGCTGCGCCTTTAGCTAGCTAACTAGCAGGTAATCGGTAACGTTTAAACTTGTAGCTCTGGCGATATGCGGTTCCAGTCAACACACGATGAACAGCGACGCCTCTTAGTTTGTTTTAAAAAAATAAACGACTTGTCGTGTTGATCACAAGGCCATAGCTTTCACACAAACCCCGTTCGGCTACCTACGGGTGAGTAACGACAGGCCTTGTCAGAGTAATCGTGTGAGACACTTCTCCCCTTTCACCGGAAGTTGGGATCACCCAGCAGGATCAACGTAGAATCGCGAGGCATGCGCAGTGATTACACGTGGCATTTCCTCCGGTGCCCCTCGTTTAGCGGTGTACTGGAAACAAAATTGAAGGGGGAGAAACCGGGATCTTTTACTTTTGAAACGTATTTATTGTTCGTCGTTTGTGCTGACTGTGACTAATTTTGCGTGGACGGAGTGGTGTTGACGTATTGACGCGCTGTTAAACCACCTTGAGCTAAAACCATAACAATAAAAAAAAAAAAGGAAGTGGCATCGGACTGACACTGGCTTCATTTGATTAAATCACTGAAGAGTGATTAAGCCTATTCTTGATTAAATGTAAATCAAGGAATTGATTTGTGATTGAAATAGTTTTGCTGTGATCACAGTAGTTAAAGTTGTTTGTAAAAATAATAATAATAATAATAATAATAATAATAAAAAAATATCAACGAAAACATATATTGGTCGTCGGTTCAGATCAGTTCTCCCGCCGGAATGATTGTGCTGAAACCTAAACAGGAAGCGGCTGGGCAGGGTTTGGGGAGTTGTTAGACAGCCATTGCTGTGTCGTGGCTCACTAACAAAACACGAAAAAGGGGAGAAAGACCTGGGATCTTACAGGCTCTCTGATTACCGACCACGGAACTGGTTTACATGACTGTTAAATTTATCAGATTTGGTCAGTTGCTGTACAGCTAAATAACAGGTAAGGTTTGCGCTGCGCTTTCCGTACTAATCAAAGAAAGCTATCATATGTTAACATTGGCTCGCACATTATCCCGGTTCCTTGCGATGCTACGTTAGCGTTGATAGCACCCGAGAAGCTAACGAATAATCGATTTGTGTTGAAATGACGAAAAAATAGTTGTCCCCCCGATATATCTACGTAAATATGTATACCTATCGAGACAAGACGTGTATCTGGTGTAGCGCCGTGGTGTTAGTGCTCCATTAATGGGTTTCATGACGATAACTGCTGATTAGCAGCGGCGCTAGCGACTTGCCGATGCAACGTCGCCTCGAGAGGATATGACACGTAGCTTGATGCTCGCTACAAGCTAGCGCCGTTCGTTACATCTTTTCGGCTTTTAATGTATTATTGTACTTTACTGGCCTGTATGGGTGGTCAATTTTGTTATTTTTGACCAACGCGTTTGCTTTGCCACTGTGAAGTGTGTTGTGAAACTAACAAGCTGTCTATTTGGTATTATTAGTGGATGTCAAGCGTGGCTAACTGACAGCGGCTGTTAAAGTTGAGAAATCGCTTATTAGATAGTTTACGTATTTATTTCACTTTCGATGCAGGACTCGAAACCTTGAGTTTTTTAATTTATCGATGTGCTACAACCCGGCGGATGGCTAAATTGCATAACATTCTAATATGGGCAGCGAATTTAATTTTTAAAGTTCATTGTGATTTCTAGGACGTCACCGAACTGTTTATTACATAAGTGGCCAATTGTTGTCTTTAAGTAATGACAGGGACTGGTGTTTAGTTTGCGTTCAGGAGGAATATATCATATATAATCTAGAAAGCCTTAAGCAAAGAAAATCGGCCGCAGTATATTTTCTAATTTGTAAATAGTAAATCTTGTATAGTGCCCCCGCATTAAAAAACAAACAAACAAAAAATACTTCTGATGCGTTACTCAATGTTTTTTTTTTTTTTTTTTTTTTTAACCCTGACTGGGCAACCGATCAATTTTACGACACAATTTATTATTGTTGTCTCTTATACTATGTAAACAAGTATCTCAGGTCCCTGAAGAAGGAAACAATAAAAAACAATAGAAACGGGCTGGCCCGACCTAGACTTATGCTATGTGTTTTGCATGTCCTTGTCTATATATATATATATATATATATATATATATATATATAATTTTTTTTTGTGGTGGTTAGATATTGTCGAGCTATTGCTATCTGCACTTGCTTGCAATCTGACTCAACCGTGTGATAACATATGGACCGAAATGGGATCGCCGCTGACGTGTATTTCAGCTGTATTTGGACGATCTTGAACTTTGGCAGACTTATACTTTTGCCCCGTCCTTGTTTGCATGTTGCGTAACACAGGTCAAAGGTCATCGTTTACTTTGATGTCTTTGTGTGAGTGACTATTGTCATATTTAAAAAAAAAAAATAAAAAGTGAGGGCCTTCAGTGTGAATGTTGACAGTAATCTGATTACCAACATGTGAAAAAGCTCTTCGTGACAACAGCTGTTGAATGTATAGAAACATTCCCAGCAGTTTGGCTTTCATTCACTCACTGGAGCCTGCGGCCGTTGAGTTGCCGGATCGTCTCTGATCAATGGCCTGAATCTTGAGCCCTGCTACCCAGAGACTTTCTGAGGCATTTTTTTTGTGAGCGAAACTGATTGTTTCCTCCCAATCAGCGTCTGTGTTTTGTCTAAATGGTCACTGTTTGTGTCTTTGTTTTCAGAATTTTTAAATTAACATTGAAAGCAGGAAAAAGCATTAAACATAGTTTTTGTTTTTTGTTAATTTGAAAAGAAATGGTATAATATGTCAAAATATTGGATGTCAAATATGTTCTCAGCGCTTTTATGTTCTCTCTGCGTGGACTTTTGTTGTTTAACCGTAGTTTTATTTCTCCGTTTGTCCTTCAGGATTCAACAGCTTCAGATATGTCAGGCCTATTTGAATGGATTTTTAGCAGTTTCAGTAACGTACTACAGCTCTTGGGTAAGTACTGGCGAGTACTCGTGACAATGCACTCATTACATGTTTACCTTGGAACGGTTTAGGACTTTTTACGTCCTCTTTCATTTGGGCTTGGTCCCGAATTATTCCATATTTCTACCCTAGGGTTTCAAAAGATGTCCGTGAAGAGTCTCTTGTTATTTCTGGTGGAAAATAATGTTATGTCACCTCACTGCTCATGTCTTCAGCATGCGCTGCTCTAGTTTTTTTTTTTTTTGTGTTTTTGAAGTTGTTGGTCCTGTTTGCCCAGTCAAACTGGTAGCATGGTACAGCAGCTGACTGAGTCATGAAATTTCATAAATCTATCAAGTACCAGCATGGTTCCTCGGAGAACACAGTCTTTATTTGTGTTGCTCCAGACAAAACGGAGAAAAACCTGGTAGCTAATCTAGCATTTATCAACGTCTCAAAGTGATTTTAGCTCAACTAAAAGTAGACTGAGGTAGCACACAACCTGGTGATACTACATTACAACGGTTAATGAGAGGAACGAAAAAGTGTGGAACTAACAACCACTCACATTTTTACGTGACAAATGTGAAACTTTCTGACTGTTTGGTCATGTGTGACCCTCCACACAACACAGCAAAGTGGATGCACTCAAATGAAATGTTTTCTGTGGCTATATATACAGAGTGAGAGTTAGAATATATTTTTAATACCATTTAAAGCTGAAAGCTCCAATAAGCCTGCATGTGGAAACTATTTAGTCATCAGCATTGTGCTGATTCCGGTCTGTGTGATCTTGTTATTGCTATGAACAACCTGATTAAACTCTCAATTTGGCACTTGCTGCCTTCTATAGATCTAAGTCAGATGTTGGAGTGAGGAATAAGAATAAAGATCAGAATACTCCTGGCTTTGTTTTAGGACTGTACAAGAAATCCGGTAAGTTAGTGTTTCTTGGCCTGGACAATGCTGGCAAAACGACGCTACTGCACATGCTCAAAGATGACAGATTGGGACAGCATGTGCCAACTTTACATCCAAGTGAGTCTTTGCCACTCTTAACGCACATCTGAACGGTGTACAATATAGAAACCTTCATTTAAAAAAAAGAGAGTAAGAAAAAAGTTTTTTTTTTCCATTTCACTTTTAATCTTCTTTTAAATGTCTACTGCTAGCTTCTGAAGAGCTGACAATTGCTGGCATGACTTTCACCACCTTTGACCTTGGAGGCCACGCACAAGGTATGATCTGTATAGTGTCTTCCATTTGAGAGATTTTTTTTAATCTAGATTATATATCTCTCAAGTGTGTGTGTATATATGTTCTGCAGTAGACATACAGTGCCTGTGGCTCTTTGTCTTTTTTTTTTCTTTTTTCCTTTTTTTTGTGAAATGCAAAATCTAGGTTTTAAAAGGCAGAAAGACCAGACTGACTTTGTGTATGTGTGTGTGTGTGTTCACACAGCCCGCAGGGTGTGGAAAAACTACCTCCCAGCCATCAACGGCATTGTCTTCCTTGTGGATTGTGCAGACTTTCCTAGATTGGCTGAATCAAAAGCAGAACTTGATGTAAGTGGCTCCTGCCTACTGTGGAACTGCAATGGAACTGAGTGCATGCATTGATTAAAGGTTAAATGGCAAGAGTTGGGAGGAAAACCTACAAGTGAACTGCAAACAATGAATGGCAACCAATTGTTTTTTGTCCACCACCACCGGCCTAATATCCACAAGTGACATTCAAATATTCATTTGAAATAAATATATAAGCCGTGAAATGCATAAAACAAATTTACAGTCACAGCCAAATTAAAACGGTATGCATTATTAGTTATTAGCTGGTCTTATAACTCAGTTTTGTCCTTCAAGCATCTATCTTTGATCATGATAACTTGTTGAATTTCATACAAGGTGATTTTCTGTTTCTCCAGTCATTAATGACAGATGAGACCATCGGAAACGTGCCTATCCTGATCCTGGGCAACAAGATCGACAGACCAGAGGCCATCAGTGAAGAGAAGATGAGGGAGATGTTTGGGTTGTATGGACAGACGACAGGCAAGGTCAGTAGGGGGCACCTCTCTGTTGGAACAGAACTACAGCTACCCAGTGGCACACGTTGGTTTGTGATCCTTCATCTGAAAATTCAGCTCTTCTAAGTCATAGTGGCGTATTCACATTGGACATTTAATGAAGCGTGTCTATGTAAGTTATCATACAAGGGCTTTATTTACATAATACATAGTACATACATAAACAGTAAAGTCTGAGTCTTAATTGGACTAAAGAAATCCTACCCCCCCCCCCTCCCAATTTTTTTGGGACGTATCCCTAAAGCACAAACTGAACTGCTGCCCAGCTTCTATGAGGCAAACATATCAACTACATTTATTCCTTGAAGGAAAAAAAAAACAGCAATTGAATGTTGCCATAAAAAATAAATAAAATAAAAATGAATAAAATAAAATATGGTTGCAATGTGGTTTAACACACAACTCTGGGATGTAACTGGTGTTTCCCCTCCTCCCCCAACCAGGGCAACATTCCAATGAAGGACCTGAATACAAGACCACTGGAGGTGTTCATGTGCAGCGTGCTCAAGAGGCAGGGCTACGGCGAGGGCTTCCGCTGGCTCTCCCAGTACATCGACTAAGGCCACCAGTACCCAAAGCTGCCGCCGCCGCCGCCACCACCACCATCATCATCAAGGAGGGGAGGGGTGCCAAGCCCGACCACTCCAGATGCCCACCATTGCCACCAGTACCATCAAACCCAGCCCCATGTTTAGTTATACAAGTCTGCCGTCACTCTCTGAGAAACCAGTACAACTTGATCCCAATAGACTTGTATGGGTCGAACATTTGGTTCAGCACTCGCAGAATTCATACGTGGCTACGAGTGCGTGCGCGCGCGCGCACAGACGCACACACACACACACACACACACACACACACACACACCTGTCTTTTTCCTCTCCCCTTTCCTGTCATTTGTTGAGTGTGACGATACATCATTACTGTAAATCTGTATATGATTCCATTGGTATATAAAGAATACCTGTTGCCTCTTTCCCCCCTCTTGAAGTCGATGGGAGAGCAAAACTTAATTGTATACACTGCAGTACACTTTTTTTTTTTTTTTTTTTTAACAGTAAAGACATTCATTCCACATTGTATTTAATCACAGCGTTTTGGTTTGTCCTTTTTTTGTTTTTTTTCCTTCTTTACATTTCAATAAATCAAATGTGTGGCCACATACAGCACGTACAGTTCTCACTATAGAAGCATGGTTGTTTCACCCAATTTTTTTGAAATAGAATAATAATAATCATGGGTTGTCGGACATTAAATCCCCCCACCTTCTTTTTTCCCCACTAAAGGTTACTTGGAAATTAAGTGTTAGCACAGTAACATTGAATGGATCCAAGTAGACTGTGGGCTCCCCTTTTTAAAGAGAGGCATGAGGTGGTAGATAAGCAGATGGAATATTTTTAATAGAAATTAATACTGGCTATGTCTGGGGTGAGGCTCAACGAAAACACGTAGATGACAACATGCTCGGTTGAGGCAAATAAATGATTTCTTTGGGGTTGACTAGCTTAAAAATAACATGCAGTACAAGATAAAGGAAGGATTGAAAAAAAAAATGGCTGTAACACCTGTTAATTGTCAAGTCCGTCCTGTATTTTTCAGGCAGACATTTTTACCAAGTTCTGACCAAGTGTAGATGTCGGAGGACTCAAAAGTCCCAAAGCGAGAACAAGTAGATAGGCCTAGGGCACCTCAGACACGGGCCATATATATATATGAAGTGTACAAAAACATCGTACATGGATTTTGTATTTATATCTATGTGCATTACAAGAAGCTATTATGCATGCCTTGTTCTTTTGATTTGTAACGATCATTATTCCACATTGGGGGGGGGGTGACAAGATGCCAAAAGATCGTCTTTTTCTAGAGAAACAATGGAATTGAACTTAATACATTCTTTTTGTCCCCGTCGCTTTGTGTCCGTCTCATTCCCCCACGGGCTGTTCCATTGAGGGTGGGACGCGCTGTTGTTTGCATCATTTAAAAAAAAAAATGTAATAAATGTTTTCAATGAATAACAAACTTTAACATTGATCCACAACCAACATGTATTTTTGTCACTTCTTTGTTCGTGAGTTTCTGATGCCTCTGTCTGCCCCCTGTAGGTCACATGATACTGAGCTGGTAATTTTTTTTACAGGGTTGTTCTTTACGGCTGACTGCACAAGTCGTTCTTTGAATACAAGGTGTACGAGTGTGAATCGTTCTAACTTTATTTATCTAACATTATTGACTCCATTTGGACAAATACATATTTATTAAAGTCTAATGTAATGGATATTTAAAGGGGTAAGGCAGTGGCACATATAAAAGACATTGGAGACTTGAGAAGTCCATCTTAATATTCTCTTCTTCCAGGTTGAAATGTATTTTACTCAATAATTTTTTTCATACTAAACGTTGATATTCAGCTTTTTTACAGAACATGGTAATCAACAATGACATCAATGCTGTGAAATCAGACTCCTATGGTTACAAGGGTAAGTGGCCACAAGGTGGTGCAAAACATTTTGATTTCTTTTTAAGGTTGGTTTGTTCACGAAATGGTTGCATATATGTTACACGTGAATGACAGCAAAAGGGTCGTTCAAGTCATCAACTTAACATATTTCTAACTTCGTTTGACTTCATTCATTTGAATTGATGCTTGAATGGTGAAGAGGACAATGTTTAGAAAGTCTGATTACTAATAGAAAGCGCAACTTGCCCTGTTGACCTCTGGCGTTGGTACTCATCATTACTCATGTGCACATCAACAGAATAAACAGGACAGAAACTTAATTTCTATCAATCCACGTGTTAATGATTCCGTTTTAATTAAAATTATTAGCAGGCATATATGAGCCAATGTCAGTTTTTTGTCCAATGTTGTACCACCAGAGGGCAGGAGAGTCGGGCTTGAGAGCTGAGCTCCATACCCACCTTTTAGATTCCAGTGAATCACTTCCTCTCTTTTTAAAGTTGCATTTTAGAAAGCGGAATTAGATATTGCAGAAATGAATAATGCACATATTTATTTTCACGCTCATATATAATGACAGTGATATTGTCCCCCCCCCCCCCAGCTCCCCACAAAACCTACAACACTAAAAATTTATAGGTTGTTTTTGTGTAAAACAGTCAGAATATTCCTTAATTCATTTTATATATGATATTTTCTCTATAAGGATTCATTTAGTCTACTTCCTAATGGCTTGCTTGTGATTTTGATATTGGTTTCTGTTGATTTCATAGGAAAGTCATTAGTGTATGTTGAGGAGTTTGATGGCCATGACCTCAAAATCTATCGTGCTATTTTATCAAATGAAACAAACAAGAATGAAGACAAATAAATCCCCTTTTCAGCTTCCGAAAGCTTTCATCTTCAACTTAAACTTTGACCCCATGAAGATTCACACCTTTCAGCACATTCTAATTTTCACACCTTTGAAAATGAGTTAAGGAAAATTATTATGATTGCAAGAGGACTCTGAGAGGTTTTTTTTTCTGCCTCAAAGTCCACACGGGTGGGTCCATTCTGGCAAACTATGGGAAACAATACCCACATTCACAATGGCAAACACTGGAGACATGATTGGTTTTTCAGATTATCCACCACCTCTTTGCCTTGGCCTCTATTGTATTTGCTGCTCGTTTGCTCCCGTGAAGTCGCTGGGAAGGTAAACCTGCCAGCTGATGCTGGAAATTCCGAGCAGCTAGAGCTCATTTGAATCACCAGATTACATAATAATGAAATACAAATGTTGAAAGATAAGAGTAAACAGAGCTTCAGTTCATTTGCTACTGATACTATTCGCCATGCCTGGTTCCATATGTAAATCTCGTTATGAACAACATTTTTCGGAGAGTGAGTGTGTGTCAGGAAGTGCAGTTTAAACCTTTTTGTGGACGTCTCCTGGGACTAAAGGAATGTCTGTGTGCTGATGATAATTGGCAGTCAGAGCCACAATTACTTTGAAAAATGCTACGCAGGATACCCCCCCCCCGCACCCCCCTCCTTTACAGTGAAGCAACTTACTCAGGAGAAAAATACAGCTGGTCTTTGAAAAGTTCGGGAAGCAGCATAAGATGCAAAACTGTGTCTTTTGACTCGGTAGTATAGTGAAGGCACAGCAGCCGTGTCCTCTGGCGTTTTTCAACCAGGTTTCTATTTGTCGGTCTTATTCTTATTAAAGTGTCTGAGCAATATGAAGGAGAAATTTTGGCTCTTTCCCAACGCCCACTCTGACTAAACTGTTTTCATTACATTTACAGACTACTGTCACCCTCTGAAACCACCCTGTCAATGCACTGCCTTGCTTTGAAAAAATCTCCTTACTTTGCAAATTAAAGCAAGAATGGAATTGTGAGTAGGTCTTCCACACCATGATCTGCTTAATTATTCAATTATTGATGTCTTTCTGTAAATTAGCTTTGTCAGCTTTGTCAGGACAAATAGTGGGGGGTGATGGAAGCCTGACTGTGGTCGAAGTGGTTGTTGGCTCAGATCTACTTTAACAACAATTTGTGTCAATAGGATAAACAGAGTTGGTTAATGGACTTTAAATCAAGGAGTTGGTGCTTCAACTATAATGACAGTTCCATGTTTTATCATCCAGGAGCCAATGTATAAATAAATAAAGATATATAAAAAATGATGAGAGCAGGCCTTCGCTGCGGCTTCCCGAATAAAGAAAAATGTGCCAGCAGAAACTCTTCAAGTGGGAGGTCATCTGTTAAATGTGTTGATCTTTTTTCATCCAACATTCAAAGTTATGTGCTTCCTCAGATTTGACACTTTTGACATTTAAGTAAATTAAGCAATTGGCACAATATTAAGTGAGACAGCATCATTCATAATATTCTGTCATATTACTGTAATGTGCAATACAACAATAATTTTATCCTTGCCAAAGCATTTCAATTAGCATTAAAAATGAATTTCCCATAGTGTGGAAGATTTTATACAAACACACAAAAACTTCAGAAAAGTAGCCATTTCACCCTGGAGAACAGGAGAAGTCGCACAGAAGCAAGGAACAAAGTCAGTTCAGTTTCAGTTTTTTGTTTTTTTCACAGCAGAGTACTCCCAGCATACCACTGAATGTTAGATTATAAGATTCATTTGAAAGTTAATTTAACAAGGACTATGCAGTGGACAGACAACGGTGGATGGAAGATAAATGTGTTTTTATACTAGAGAATCAACTTCTCCAAAACTTACTTTCTACAAAACAAATACATGGGTAAAAGACCGACATAAATTTTGATTGGTCTATTTATTTCATTTCAATATTCATCCGAGTCAGAGAGTTCAAACATCTGAAATATCACTTTCTTTCCTGACCTTTGTTTTGTGTGCATTCCTACTCGAGGGCAGATGTTGTAAGGATCCATCCAGGCTTTCTTTCTGGAAAGGCTTGATCTGTGACCGCCTTGTCCAAAACCAAGAGCAAGAAAAACAATTCTGTTTTTCACACTGACGGCAGCTTATGCCTTTCACCTCTATCTTTGAGGGCGAGCCTTCCCACTGTGTCCATTGTTTATTGCTGTAAGAGGATCAGGAGGACTAGTAATTCTTCAGGAACTCTGAAGCCTGCTGTGGCCTCTTGACACACACCCTGTGCTCTTCCTGGGTGGTTTGAAAACCCAACATGAAAAATATACTGGAGTGGGCTGGACGTAGCCAGTGCACCTCACAAGACTCCCCGACGCAGGTTATAAAAAGAGGAGTTCAAATGCCTGTGACATGGCTGTGATAAGTTTGTTGCCAGCCTGTGTGAGTGTGTGTGTGTGTGTGTGTGTGTGTGTGTGTGTGTGTTTGCATTGGACAGTATATCAGATTGTAGCAGAAGTGTGAGGCCGCCCACTTCCTCCCTCCGTTGGTTGCTGGACGTCCTGAAACTAATTTGGATTTCACACTTTCACAATGGTGGATTTCAGCTGCCAACAGTTTATCCCGACAGTCCGCCCCCCCCCCCCTCTATATTGGTATTTCAACATTGTGTTTGATTAACTTATACCAATTGAACATGTATTTGTTTCTGTTCTCTTGATGTATAGGATTCTTTTATATACATGTTACAAGTGACAATATTTGTGGCAAGGATGAACAACAGGACAACAGGAGAAAGACAGCTTCAGTCAAATAATAATATTATATTCCCAATGATCCAGCCATCCATTTTCCATACCTGCTTCTCCTTGAGCTCAGGGGTCTGCTGGAGCCTCTCCAAGCTGTCATAGGGCGAAGGCAGAGTGACACCCTGGACAAGTCACCAGTTCATCACATGGCCACATAGAGCCAGACAACCATTTACACTCACATGCACACCTACGGACAACTTAGAGTTTCCAATTGACCTTACATGCATGTTTTTAGACTGTGGGAGGAAGTAGGAGGACACAGGGAGAACATGCAAACTGCACATAGGTCCCAGGCCTGGAATCGAACCCACGACCTTCTTGTTGTGAGGCAGCAGCACAAACCACTGCGCCACCATGTCGGACATTTTCTAAAAAAAATAATTAGATCAGCATAGAACGACGTGCCGAGGAGCAGAGAAGAATGGTCTGCTCCTCATGCAAAATGCCATCCGTTTGACTTGACTGGAAAAAACTAGATGCGCTGTCAGGTCGCAACAAAGTTTCCCAGTGATCCCCTCTGATCTCGCTGGACACAATGACTCCCTGACAGTAAGCAAACTGCTTCAGTTTTACTGGTGCGCTACGATTCAAACCCTCTCCACTTCCATCATCTCTCCTTCCCGTCTCCTCCCAATACTTCCTACTCCTCCCCTTTTTATCTATTACAAGATGTCGCACCAACGTTAACTTTTCACATTCCAATGGGTTGACAATCATGCAAACAGAAACATGCAGAAATTGGCAGTTCAATTACATGACATTGTTTATTCCCAAGGTTCATTTATTGTCTGCACCCCATCCCTATTCTATGTGACGCCTATTGTGGCAGTGCCACAAACTGGCTGCTAGCAGAAACAATTATCAAATGGACGCCTTGATATTCTTCAATATTTGTCCCTCCTTTTGTGGTTTGGCAGTCGCTCGTTTTGCAGCGTTGGAGAAAATACCATCTTCTGTTGCGTGGGACGAAGATGAAACCAAAACCTTGCCTCTCCTTGATTAAGCGCACTAGTCGACAACGTAAAAAAGAATAGCAAAAAAACAAACAAAACCTAGACAAACGGAAAACCTGATTGCGAGAAATAAGGAGTGTGGATTTCGAGATTGTCTGCTGTTCATTACTAGATTCGATTGATGTTGTTATTTTTTGTCTCCACTGGGAAAATATGACGCAATGATCCTCCATTGTTGCTGTTGACCCCTGGCAAAGTCTCCCTGTCTATGTGAGTCTGGAGCTGCACCCCTGTGCCGGAAGGTCTGGTTGGGTGGATTCTCACGCCCACACCAGCACACACACCACACTCTTCATTTCAGACCACCAAATCTTCTGCAACATCATTAAAACTCCTGCCAGCCGATGTGGTGTTTTGCAATAAGTGTCAGAGTTCTGAATTCACTGTAAACCCTCCAGTGAAAATGATTCCTCCAATTCAATTTTAACTGAAGCACACTGGAGTTCGGAGCAGTCTTGGGATATTTTTGGCTGCCTTCCTGATCAATATCCTCTTTGGCAAGTTGCTTTGTTTGCCTTTTAGCCATTTTCTGGATTCATCTCAATGCAGACAGAAACAGAACCTGCCCTGTAGAGTAGCTAGTGTGTGTTGACCATCAGGCTAAGGTTCTTCTCTAATTTACAGCTGAAGGCATGGATAAAAACAAATCTGAAAAGAGCATTTCAACATGAATCATTGTTTTACAACAATGCGCTTAACATCTGAATCCAGAAATTACAAGTTTGCGCTGTCAGGAGCATTGCTAACTATTCTGTAATGATGCGTTTGGCTCACCAGCTGCCATGGATCATTATCCTTCCTGCAGGCAGCCACAGGCTCCTCTGCCACTGTCTTGTGTAACACCACTGTGGCATAATTCTTATAGGAGCAAAGCAAAAAATATCATCTGATTGATTTTCTCTGTTAACACTGGATGGGACAAATTGCATATTTTTACGCAACGTGTCAAAAAAGGTCATGGTTTTGACCTATTTATCGCTTTCTCAGAAAGACGGGTAGTAAGGGTGGGTTTGGAAAAGACAAAAAAAAAAAAAAGTAAAAGGACAATTTACATTTTAACGGATGGTGACTGATCCAGAGCTAAAATAGACGTCTGTCAACCTTATTTCTGAAATGTGAAAGTCACAGCTGTGTGACACTGTGAAGAACAGTGAGGCAGAGAGTTCAGTTAAACACAGAAAGCACTGCTTTATTGACTGCACTGGACTGGATTGGTCTGGACCGGATCAGGGAGAACAGGATATCAGATGAGAGGGGGATTGAAAGGGGTGTGGTCAGATTGGGGGTGAAGGGGTGGGTAGGTGGGTGGGTGCTTGGTTATGCAGGTCGGGGATGGGTCAAAGTGGAATGCAGCCATTGTTAAGGCAACACAAACAGCATGCAGATACAGTCACAGGAAACATAATCATCATCATCATCATATTGCTTTTCAAAGTCTCGCTCAAAACATCGAAATTGTACAAAAAGGAAGAAAATAGGTTTTTCGCACTAATGAAAAATACACTTTTTGTCTTTTTTTCCCTCCTACAAAGAAGATTCTAATACAAGAAAATAAATATAGCAAAAAAGCCAAAAATAATTTAAAATAGCTCTTCTTTTTCATATATGTTCAATTTTTTTTTTATATGTTCAAGTTCTCTTTGCTATTAACAAATGGCACAACATTCTTTGAAACAAAGAATACAGAAGGATAAACTCCTGCAACATTCATATTATTGTATTGAAGAACCGATGCAGAGTGGAGGAGAGACCGGACGTGAAAACAGAGATTTTAACACCTGGAAAAGGACAAATAAGGACACGGGTCCAGTTCTGTTTAAAACCGATGATTCTTGCGTGAAACCACGTCGGCAAATGATATCTAAAAATGTCACCGCAGGTGAGAGAGAAGGCAAATGGAAGGACGAGAGAGGAAGTACTTCAATTCTGATTTTTAACACATCACTGTTCTTGCAATTTTCAGTTCATTTCATGATTTAAATGTGCCGCATTTTAAATGGTCATCACAACATCTGGCCGACTCCTACCGATGTCAGCGAATCATGTGACATGTCAGTAGAACGGGGAGCGTTGCGCACAGTGGGCACTGGCCACCTTCAGTAGGGAGGTGGCTGCAGAACGGGATGAAGACTCTGAGGAGGAGGAGGGTCGGGGGGTTTAAGAAGTGGAGTGCAGGAGGTGGGCCCAAAAAGACGCGTCACCTCACTAACAGCTGTGTTTGCGCTATTTAAATCACAGGCAAAAACTGAACAGCAGGGGTCACATCACAGGGAGCATAAGACACAAAGAGCAAGAGAAGGTCTTCCAACAAGTGGCCGTAAGCTACATGCGAACCAGCTGTGCTCCTGGTGACTGCGGCTGCAATTTCAAAGCGATATGAAGAACCTGAATTAGAGAGTTGGAAAGAGAGAGAGAGAGAGGGAGGGAGGTGGAGAGAAAGCACTGAGCAGGGCGGAGGGCGAGAGGTTGAGAGGGAGGGACGGCCACGGCATTGTTTATATTAGCCGCTTGTTAAGTCGCCCGTGCGGATAGGCTGCAAACACAGCAACGGGGGAAAGAACAAGTTGTTCTCTTCCTGTCTGCTCCGCTGGCCCTGGTTCAGTGAACACTTCAAACTGGAGCCGTGCAGAGTGCCCTAACCAACCCCCCCCCCCCCCCCCAACCTCCCCACCTCACTCGTATTTCCACGAAACGTGCCCATCATTATTTGCTCTTAAAGCTACAGACATGGAACCTCCCCTCCTCCCCCGCCTCTCCTTCTTCTTCTTCTGTCGATGATTATTATCTACCTGTCGATATTCTGATGCTCTGAGAGCGATGTGAGTAGCGGCAGAGGTGTCTCTGTTTGTTTGTTGGGGGTGGGGGTGTGGGGGATTCAGGCTGGAGGAGAAGAAGAGGTGTGGAGGCAGAGTGATGGAGGCAATCTGCACAGATGCAAGCTTTTAGTTTCAAGGACAATTTCTGCTCTTTCAAAACGAGCTTGCACGGATCTTTTATTTAACTGATGTTTTAAGGATCAGGAACCTCTTCTTAAAAAAAATGTAAACAGCTGCACAGGGACTGTGCTCCCTGGCAACGGTTCCACCAAACGAAGAAGTTCAATAACTGACACGCTGCCCAAAAAAACCCAACGAATTCTGACCTTTAACTTGACGGTATTGCATTACAACTGCTTGTTTTCAGCGTTTTGATGTATTTGTGAATAAAGTATTTTTCAGCTCTGGCCTTCAGGGGCGGTTCAAAGGTGAGCTGTGACAAACAGGGAATTGGTCTGACTCGCCACCACCACCAGATAACCGCCACCTCACAACCAACAAGTGGGCCTGCCTCTGCCTCCACAGCAGCTCTCGACTAAACCTCCAATCTGTGCGGTGGGGATGTGTTGAGACCTTAAAGCCGTAATGGAAGAGAGGAGCGAAGCGTCAGTGGGAAAAACAGAGGAAGCGGAACATGAGTCAACTGTTTATAAGCTCGATAAAAGAGTTGAGACGGCCAGCTAAAGCGTTACAAAAAGGGAAATCAAAACAGCTTCCCAAGCCTTTTTCCAAACACAGAAAATGAAAAAGATTCTCTAGTAGTAGTAGTAGTAGTAGTAGTAGTAGAAGCAGTATTCCAACAGTATTGTACAATATTGTAGATGTGTGTAAAAACTCCAGTGGTACGCAGCTGTGTGGGTTTTTATGGCTGATGAGAGGCAGCAAAGCAACAATGAAACAAACTGTGTCACAGAGAAGAAGCACAGAGCGGCTGTTGAATCACTCTCAGAAATCTTCAAAATGTCAAGAAATTTGCTCTGATTTAATTAGCTTTGGTCTCAATTTCAGGGCTTGACACTGTAACGTCTACATAAAATATTTCACTTCAGTTAAGACGTTTCCTTTGAATGTAGGTCAAGCAGTGCGTTTGTGTCTCAGAAACAAAAATTCAATCCTTAGTGACCTTGGGAAAAACCCAAGCGACTGACCGAGGAAAAGCAACCCCTTTGGAAGACATCACTTGTGACTGCTCACCAGATTATTCAAAATGATTTATTTTCGGATTACACAAAAAGAGTTTTGAATTTTGAAAATGCCCAGTGTATACTTTAAGATGCGTCTGGAATCAGATAATTATGACATGATATATAAAGATTAGCAAATTATAAAATACTGCATCAACCATCTTTTGCACAACAACTAAGACTGTACCTGCTTCCCCAAGACTCAGTGCAACAATCAATAGATAGATTTTTTTTACATAAACTTTCACATTACAATTGTTTTTCTCATTTTCCCAGAAATTAGAAAAATGCATTTTTTCTTCTTTTTCAGTTTTTTAAAAAAGCAGACCTTTTGGAAATTTGCCCTCTGTGATGTCACAAAAGGCACTGATACCACTCCAAGGTTAGCGGCAACCTGAGTCAGCTTCGCCCTCTGAGACGACCTTGTTTACGTCCGCTTCCAAAAATGTGAAAGATCCAACAAACCAACACTCAGCCAAAACCCAGTATCGATGCAGGAGGCTGCGAACAGAGGGCTAAATGCACTGTTTCCAGAAATCTATCTGGAGTTTTTTTGTTTTTAAGATTAATCAAGCAAAGATTTGCCACTAGATATATGGGGACCTTTGAGTTTATTGGCTTCCAGCAAAACAGCCACAGAAAAAAAGATCAGAAACAGAAAAAACAGAGTTCCTGATCCGCCTCCTGTCTGCAAAATGATCTCTGCCTGGCTGAGGAAGCTGTGAGGGAGCCGGCCCTGCCGCTGCAAGTGATGTCTTTCCAGAGGGTTTTGCATTGGTGTCGGTGCAGTGCACACCAACCTCGTGAATTACAGGGAGGATTCCAAGTGCCCGAGGCAACGAAGCGCTGGCTCTCCACCAGCGGCTCAGCACAAGCCGAGGTGGAGCACGTGGGTGCGTTTCTCCACCTGCTACTACATGTGCTGACGTTGAGCACACAAACACGGTCCGCGGTATTCCACCAAAACTTCTACGTGCGCTGACGGTTACATGACATATCGAAAATCAGAGCACCCGGTGGCCCGGGAGCCCGAACCCACAGCGGCGTACCACGTGGAGGACTAAAGTTAAAGTTGTATTCTAGTGGATATTGATTTAAGAAAAAAAAAACCTTGAAAACCTGAAAAAAAGACTCCAGTCTACAGTATCTACCAAGCGTAAGGAGAGGGCATTGAAGCCACACTGTAAATATAGAATGATAATAATAATAATAATAATAATAACCAGTTGTATATGCCAAGGCTGCACAGGACAAGGGGGAAAACCCCCCCGAATCAACAGAATAATTTGCCGCACAAGATACTGGATCAATCTTTCTTTCTGCGGAGGAAACATAGCCAGTTGAATTTGTTTTGTTTTTCCCCCTTCATTCCCATGCAGCCTTTGCATTTCTGCTACCACATGTTAAGGCCGAGCGTGTGCGGCCCTGTCTAAAAACACTGTCTACAAAATTCAGGCTACTCTCAACACTGAATACTGAAATCGCCATGTTTTTCTCGGCAACAGGTGAGCGCTGACAGCCGGCCAGGAGAAGGATCCCGCCGCTCCCAGACACCCCCCCGTTGCAGTTGTTGTCGTTTGTTGTATGTTTTTTTGTTTTCTTTTGTTTTGTTTTATCACAGTCGGTTTCCGACTGTTCGGGAGGACGGCGGCCGATGCAGAAGTTGACGTTATTCTACTCGTCCTGACCTGGAACCACAGAGGCTCTGACGTCAACCTCTTAGTGGCCTGAAAAAGGGGGAACGTGAAAAATAAGAATGTGACTCTTCTGCTGTGGCTGCAGCTGCCTCGCCACCTGTAATAACTCTCTTGGGTTAATAGGGGGCGCTCATCCTTATTGATGCAGTCATAGACAAATACACTATTCATCCTGTATGTTGTGACCCTGTCATATATCAGCACTGGTGTGCGTGTGTGTGTGTGTGTGTGTGTGTGTGTGTGTGTGTGTGTGTGTGTGAGATTGACAGGGATGCAGGCTTAACGTGTGTAATTCTGCTGGGCCACAGCAGCTTGCAACCGGCTGCCCCTCCCTCTGACCCTTCCCACACTGTAAATGCACATCAGGGAAAGGTCCAGGAGGAGATCTGGATGAGCGTGGCGGTATCCTGGACCGAGAACATTCGTCAACCGCGGTGTGTATGTGTGTGTGTGTGTGTGTGTGTGTGTGTGTGTGTGTGTGTGTGTGTGTGTGTGTGTGGTTGTGTCTTTGTGTAGAAAAGACGAAAAATTTGCTGCCTTGAGAGATGCTTTTTTTTTTTGTCTTTGGCGTGGTCACGATATAAGGAGCATAGGCAGGAGGCTGTTCACACAGGAGGGAAAGAAAAACTCACATGGAGGTGTGTCAGTGCATCAGGCCTGGGTCAAAGCAGCTCTTTCCAACGGGGTCGCTCCAATCTGGAGGCAAAAAAGGGCAGGGCTATGCCAATTGAAACAAGCAAGCAGTGATTGATCCGACGCGCCCGATTCGTATCTGGTAACTTGGGAAAACTGCAGATTATCTGTGAGTGGAGAATATTTAACCCAGGGCTGATGTTTGTGTCATACTGAGGAGGAACATGCTCAGTAGTCAATGTATCCCAGTTCAAACAGTGAAGTTTCCAGACATACACACATCGAGTTGTGTATATATATATATGTATACATATATATATACATATATATATATATATATACATATACATATATATATATGTATATATATATATATATATATTTATATATATGTATATATATATATATATATATATATATATATATACATATATAAATATGTATATATATATATATATATACATATACACACACACACACACACACACACACACATATATATATATATATATATATATATGTGTATATATATATATATATATATATATATATATATATATATATATATATGTCTAAGTGTATTTGTGTGTATGTATGTATATACATTAACATATACATATATACACACACGCTGTATACAGGATAAAATATGCAGGTATATATACTTTTTCTTCTGTATTTCTTCACTTTAACAATACATTTTTAAACCTTCTATTCTTTTTTTTGAAGTATATTCTTTTTCTTCAAACCCTGAGAATATCACGGACTACTTTAGTTACAAAATACAACTCTGCGAGAGAGAACAACAAAACCTCAGTTTCATAAAAAAAAAAAAAAATCTTCTTCTTCTCCTTTGTAACAAACAAATGTTAACCCAAGAGCGCAAGTGTGCAGGCCTCTGAAGCCGATTGTTACATCGTCAGGATACGTCAAACGGGAGAAACCGGAGCCATCAGTGACCAGGAGCTGGGCCACGTAAAGCTGCTGTGGCCAAACTGTTTCTCTAATTTCTCATTAAAGGAACTGACTGGCTTTGAGAAACACTTCTAGAGACCATTAGTCTTAGAATATGTAATTTTTTGACTGCAACTTGGTCCACAATTTGTGCCCTCAAATTTAAAAGATTAAGGAGTCTGAACGGAAATGACCTACATTTTAGCAAATAATTTCACTGTACTGAAGCTGTTGGAGAAACAAAATGCAGAAATGGATTGATTGGCTGCTAACTTGAGTCAACTTCTCCATGTGCGTCTGCTACAGCAGCAACGCAGCCCGACTCGGTGCTTGCTGACGGCTCCGGCGATACAATTGTGGGGGCGGAGTTGAGTTGGGTGGGCAGGGCAGGCAGCTTTTGATAGTGGGGAGGAGGGGTTGGGTGATTCTGCTTTGCTGGACGGTGCAGAAAACCTTGCAGATTAATGGCAAAACGCTGCGTTTACATCCTTGTTTCAGGCACTAGACAATCGTTAAGGTGACAAGGAGCCCGAGTTTGGCTACAGCCGCGCCGTCTGATTGTTACAAATCCGATTGAGAGACGACTGATTGATCTGCTTGCTGATTGTTTGGTGGAGCGATTGGGGTTTTAACATTAAGGGGGGCAGGGCGGGTGCAGGACAAGCGACAGAAGGCACAGTTTATAGATGGACAGATTCAAAATTAAAAAAAATAAAAAAAAATAAAATTGAAGTTCAAACTGACCACTGGGAAGAATCTGAAAAGCAGCCGTCGGACGTCAGACCGAACATTCCGACGACCGACTGCAACGTGAGCCAAAGGGATTCGCTTCTGGTAGTTTGTGTGTCTATGTGTCTGTGTGACAGTCCCAGTGATGTCACCAAGGGGTGGGGGGGAGGGCGCCGTCAAACAGAGCCGACGCTGACTCCAAACCCCGAGTGAGCATCTATTATACACACACGAGCGCTTGTGTAACAGCTCCTGCAACCAGCTAGTTGTGCTTTTTTTTCCGAGGCTAAATAGAATGTCGCTGCCTGACACAGACACAGAGCAGCTCAGCTCGGCTGTGAAACTGTCGATTTCCACTGAACGCATTGAAAGGGGCTCAACCGCATGCGCCTCCGACCGACACCGCGTGCCAAGCTTGAGTTACAACAGTAAGACAAAATCATAATAACCATAATGCCCAGAAGTGTAAGTTCCATCAGTCTGGCTGATAATGAGGCCAGAATCAGGTTCTTCAAAGACCAGGAACAGAGTCTGAATCTAGAAAAACAGAAAAGCTAATGTTTGTTTCCTATTTGCTGAAGGTTGTTTCACGTCTGGTAGCGAGCTAACAGTGAGGACGACGGGCAGATGGCTACATTCAGATACCCCTCGCCCCACCAAATTAAAAAAAAAAAACTGTAGCAGGAGAGAGCTGGAGGACGATGGGTCCTCTGGTCAACATGACAGCGTCTGGTTGATCACAGCCATGTTGTGTAGCTTGTACACTGGGCACAGATGGAGAAGAAAACAAAGAAATCAGCCAGTAGGAATCCGCTCGGAAAGTCGTGTCTGAGTGCGTGCGTGTCTCTGTATCATCTGGAGTCTCGACTCTTTAGGATGCCAGCACGCTCCTCCTCAGCAGGTCCTCGCTCCCAGAATGCAACTGGGCCAGGCGCAGTTTGCGTCTGCCAACTCGTGCGTCCGTGTGGCTGCGCTCGCCGTCGGAGAAGTAGCCCCGAGTCTCTCCGCCATCCAGGCCGGGTGTCTCCTTCCCGGCGAGCGGGACGTCCCGGGGCTCCAGCTCTGCAAGGCCCCCGGCGCCGCTCAGACCCCGCCCTCTGCTTTTACCCTGGCGGGAGAGGCGGAGCCGTGCGCCGCCACCACCGTTGGGGAACGTGAGCTCTGGGCTGGACGCCGGGGGCAGAGGGGTGGCGGTGAAACCGGACCCGGGTCTCGTTGCCACGCCGTTCCCGGGCGGGACGCCGTCCCACCGGTCCGGGTCCTCCGAGATGTGGCAGGAATCCATTTTGGAGATGGGCGGCTGCGGCGGCGGGTCTCTGTGCAGGTCGGAGCTCCTGGTCTGGTGGTGGTGGAGGTGGTGGTGCAGGGCCCTGGAGGAGCCGCGGGGTCTCTCGGCCCTGTGGCCGGACTTCTCCTCGGCCGCGCCGGTCCACAGGTTCTCTGTCGACGAGGCCTCGGCGACCTGCGGCGTCTGGCTGGGCGAGGGCGAGCGGAGACCTCGGCAGCGGGTCTTGCTGCCGCCTCGTGGCTTGCGGCCCAGCTGAGGCGTCTTCCAGGCGGACTGCATGGAGTTCTCCATCATGAGGTTCAGCAGGCTCTCCTCTCCCTGGAGGAGCTGGAGGAGAGCGGAGAAAAGAGGAGAAGAAGGGGGAAATGTGTTTCAAAGTTTAAGCAGGTTTGTAAAAGTTGCCAGACTGTCAAAGCAACTCCTGCTGCCTCTCAGAATTTTACTTGTATATTTTAGAAAGTAGTACCTCCTCGTTCACCTGTGTCCAGGAAATGAAAGGTTAGGTTATGCATATACATAACCTAATGTGTTTTAATTTCTTTTTAATAAGCATTTACAGTGTTTACAGTGAACTGGTTAGGAGGCGCCATTTTCAGCTTGGCCTCCACTGGAATTTGCTGAACCAAAAAAAAAAAAAAAGAATCAAACTTTATATATACTTTATTAAAAATGCAAATTTTCGGTGGAGCTGAAGGTACGACATGTCTAAAGCAGGGGTGTCAAAACAGATAATCTGAAAAGACCCGCGGGCCAACACCGCAGAGATCGCACCCATTGGCTGATTGCATTCCTGAACAACAACAAGGAATTAGCAGGTCAATCTCCCGCTAATCAAAAAACAAACACACCCTACGGGAGCAGCCAGTTGTGAACCGCAGCCCTAAAAGAGGAGTCTTCAGCGTTAAAGGCTTGAAAAGTCCCACCTGATCGGAGAGCAGGCTGCCGCTCTTGTCCCGGTGTTGGGCACCCAGCGTCCACTGGCTGAGCATGTCGTCGGCAGTGATCTGAACCGACTGGGCGAGCCAGCTGTCGAACAGGGAGCTGTCCAATGGGAAGGACTTTGACAAGCCTGCAGGTAGAGCGAGAGACGCAACAAGCTTGATGAACGCAAAGAGAAGTCGTCAGCGCTGAGCGAGATTGGGGCAGTCAGAGTGCACCAGCACAACAACCAATACCTGCAAAACAAGTCCATGAATCTAGCTACAGCTTTTTTCCATTTTCTCTAAACTATCTGTCTTTCAGTCATAACCTTTTCCCAGGGGGGGAGAAAAACTAAGCAAATAAAAAAAGCATTCCCTCTTCCCTCTTCACTGGCACTCTCCAATATTCCCTTTCATGTAGAGTGTCTCTTCCATATAAACATCAGATAACACAGCATCAGCAACACATGATTAAGTGCAGTAAGTGCACATTTTCAGAGTAAAGTAATTTTTCTCCTTTTATTCCCTTTGTTGATCTGTCAATCAAGACAGCAGGAGGTGCTGTCAGCATACACATACATGCACGCGCACACACTCACACACACGATGCTAGTCATGTCCATGATGCAGCAAGTCTCTAGAGCTCTGCTCAGCTCCTCCTCAGAGGGGGAGGAAGGGTTGGAGGGAGGGAGGGAGGGAGGAGGAGGTGACAGTGCAGGTTGAGCTCGGCAGGAAGGAACGAGACTCAGGAAGGAAGGAGAGAGCGCCCGATGTTTAGCCGCACCAAACACAGGAAGCAGTGGGCGAAAAAAAAAAGGGCTTAAAATTGACATTTCACAGTCTGCAGCCAACGTCTCGCACGTCCACTGCTCACACACAGAAAATGCAGTGTGAAGGGGTTGAATCTCAGCAGGTGACAGGGTTCAATTAGGATGCTGGGCATTCTGCACTAGATGGATATGGTGGATGCGATGTGTTAATGATGTGTGTATGTACACCGCATTCCAAATTATTATGCAAATTAATGTTAAGTGTCATAAAGTTAATTTCTTTTGGTTTTCCAGTGAAACTCATGGATGGTATTGTGTCTCAGGGCTCTTTGGGTCAGTGAAATCAATGTCAGACACCTGTGTCAATTAGATAAGATAAGCAAAAACTACTGAAGAAGGAAGTTCCACATTAGCAGACCACCATTTTCAAGCAATATGGGAAAGAAAAAGGATTTCTCTAGTGCCGAAAAGCGTGAAATAGTTGAATGCCTTGGACACGGTATGAAAACCTTAGATATTTGATGAAAACTCAAGAGTGATCATCGTACTATTAAGAGATTTGTAGCTGATTCAGAGCACACACGGATTTGTGCAGATAAAGGAACAATTAGGAAGGTGTCTGTCAGACAAATGCATTAGAGGGCAGCTACTAAAATGCCATTACAAAGCAGCAAACAGGTATTTGAAACTGCTGGTGCCTCTGGAGTCCCGCGAACATCAATGTGTAGGATCCTCCAGAGGCTTGCAGTTATGCATAAACCTTCCATTCGGCCACCATAAACAATGCTCACAAGCAGAAACGACTCCAGTGGGCCCAGAAATACATGAAGACCAATTTTCAAACAGTCTTGTTCACTTATGAGTGCTGTGCAACCCTGGATGGTCCAGATGGAAGGAGTAGTGGATGGTTGGTGAATGGCCACCATGTCCCAACAAGGCTGTGACGTCAGCAAGGGGGTGACAGAGTCATGTTTTGGGCCTGAATCATGGGGCGAGAGCTGGTCGGCCCCTTTAGGGTCCCTGAAGGTGTGAAAACGACCTCTGTAAAGGCTGTGGAGTTTCTGACCACTTTCTTCCGTGGTACAAAAAGAAGAACCGTGCTTTCCGTAACAAAATCATCTTCCTGCATGACAATGCACCATCTCATGCTGCTAGGAATACATCTGCATCACTGGCTGCCATGGGCATAAAAGAAGACAAACTCATGGTGTTGCCCCATCCTCCCCAGACCTTAACCCTATTGAGAACCTTTGGAGCATCCTCAAGCAAAAGATCTATGAGGGCGGGAGGCAGTTCACGTCCAAACAGCAACTCTGGGAGGCTATTCTGTCATCCTGCAAATAAATTAAAGCAGAAACTCTCCACAAACTCACAAGTTCAATGGATGCAAGAATTGTGAAGCCCTTATCAAATAAGGGGTCCTATGTTAAAATGTAACTTGACCTGTTAAGATGTTTTGATTGAAATAGCTTTTGATTTTTCAGTAAATGCAAATGACCATTTTCAGTTCTTTACAAACAATAACATGGTCTGCTATCATTGGGAAGTTTGTTCACTAACATTTGAATTGTACTGTAGGTTGATGTCTTGAAAATGATGATGACTTCATTTATATTGACTATATAGGAAAATTAGAGAAAAAAATAATTTGCATAATAATTTGGAACGCAGTGTATACGTGTATATGTATATGTCTGTGTACGTGTATATATATGTGTGTGTGTATATGTATATACGCTTCCTCCCACAGTCCAATAACGTGAGGTGAATTGAGAACTCTGAATTGTCCGTAGGTGTGTATGTGAGTGCGAATGGTTGTTTATTGTTGTTGTTAGTTCTATATATGAATATACATATATATATATATATACATATACACACACAGACATACACACACACACACACACACACACACACACACACACACACACACCACATATCAAAAAAAGTCACATGATCAGCAGCTGCTGACTGATCTGAATGGTTGGGGCTTCATCAGACACGTGGCTGCTCCTCCACCAGTTTCCAGCTTGCGTCATTTCTCGTCCATTTCGTCATTCGCGAAGACGCTGCCGCCACCGCTGCTAATTTCAAAAACAATCTCCCCCAAAAATCACCTGCGGCATATGGGTGCTGCTAATAAACAGTGTGGCTTGGAGACGGTGCGTCAGAGAGAGGGGGGGGGATCTGCTGCAGATCTGTCTTCTTGATCCCTCCTCGGCCCTCGGAGGAAGACAAAAGCCCCGGGAGTGAGGAGCAGAGCCGACGGAGAACAGATGGCGTGACGACGCACAAACACACAAACGCAGGCGCACACACATGGACAGTCGCACCAAGCGATACAAGCGCATACGGCACGCTAAAACAAACACACAGATGACACACTGAGACAGAAATGATATAAAGTCGATATAAAGACCGACGGAGGACGTGACGTGAGCTGCACTCGCACACAAACGTTGCGGCTGATCTGCGTGGGACGATTCGCTTGATGCAAAGTCGCGACCCTTGTATCCATCGGCGTCCAGATGGAGAGGCAAGAGGCGGATTTACGGTTAACGCAGTTGGACAACATGGGAATGGGATCAATAAAAAAAATAAACAGAGGGAGGGATGGAGGACGGAGGAAGGCATGGCTGCAGTTATCTCGGCCATCAAATTTGCGCGGCGATGAGAGCAGCGGTGGCAGAGACCTGGCGTTTCGGCTCAAAGGGAGGGGAAAGACAAGGAAGAGAGCAAAGAGAGCAAAGAGAGAGGGAAGAGAAGAAATTGTGCGTCATCTCAAGGCGGCCGTGTGGGCGGCCGAGAAGCTCGAAGCGCCCAGATCGCATCTCGATCGTGCTGGGAGACAAGAGAGTGTTGGTAATAACAGGGGCGGTCGAGCAGTCGGCTGGGTTAAATCAGATGAGCCTGTTGCAAAAAATAGAAAACAAATCTACCTCTGTGGAAACCAGGCAGGAAGCAACGATGTCTAGTAGACAACGCTTTCAATAGGCAAAGAAACTGAGCCTGTATTTCATACAGAAGGCAACTCAATGTGCTTTACATGATTAAGTCTGAGTACCGATAGTATAACAAGGTGACTATTGGTATCAGATTGATGCTGGTGTGACGGGATCGATGCAGTTTCTCGTCTAGACAATCGACAAACTCCAACTCCCTCACAGCCTCTCTCCCAGTCTCTCGAAGTCAACAGTGAAACCGCAGTAGTGACTTTTTTTCTTAGACGACTGTATTTAGTAAAAGGGGGGGATTATTTTATCATTTGTATACTGTTAAACAGTTTTTAATTAATTTAAAAAAACATGTTTATCTGCTGTGGCCCTGTGATGAACTGGCGCCCTATGACAGCTGGAAGAGGTTCCAGCAGACCCCCGTGACCCTGAGCTCAGGAAGAAGCGGTTTGGATGGATGGATGAAAGGATGGATGGATGGATGGATGTTTATTTGGCTAACATCACATAACGATTCAAAATTAAATGACATTTTCAGTAAAAAGTATCTGTGTTTGCGATACCAACACTGTGCTTGGTATCGGAAGATATGGTATCGGATGAAGCAGCTCGGGGTTCCCGTCCTGCCGTGACAGCCGGGAGCCTTTGGCGCCGGCGCCGCCTTTGGAGGCTCTGAGCGCCGTTGTGTCATGTTCGCGTTTTCCGAGATCACAAGAGCAAACGGAGCTCGTCGCCGCGCCGGTGCGACTTGTTGACGCTCGTTAACGCCTTAGATTCGTTGGCCGTCTCAACATTAGACACACGCCATCTGTTAGCGCTCATATTTGCGGACGGGGAGTGAAGTCGGAGGGAAAGTTTAACACCGCGTGGGCAATTTATTCTTTCTTGCTTTTTATATTAAGGGGATGAACACATATTGTCAGAAGGCGGAATGGATCATCGGGATTCACTTTCATTCAGGGCCCCCTCGGTATGAAGAACGCGTGGCCCTACTGCTTTATGAGGGAATATTCATGAGTGATTAGCTGTGGCTGCACATAAACAAGGATTATGCAGGTCGGCACATCCGCCCACATAAAGAAACTATTCATAACAGAGCAGCATGTTGTTGGGGGGAGCGTGAAGATATGAAAGGCTGTTTTCCTTCCTATTTGCCCACACACACACACACACACACGCACGCACACACACACACACACACGCACACGCACGCGCACGCGCACGCGCACGCACACGCACACGCACACGCACACGCACACACACACACACACACACACACACACACACACACACACACACACACATTAAATGAATGCAAATTTTGTGTCTTATGTGCGGCATGATAATTCCTGTTTCAGATCTTTCTCTCTCTCTCTCCCTCTTTCGAAACTTTTCGGCCACAGTGAGAAGAGACGAAGGCTTTGACAGCCTCCTCCTTTCTGGCCGAGCGGCCGGGACTTCTCCCTCTCCGCAGTGTCAAAGTGTCGAACAGAAGCTCGGCAGAAAAGAAGGCTCCATTCCGACTGGCGGCGGCGGGCGAGAACACTCGCCAGATAACGCGACATTGTGGGAAACATTACATGCCTGATTTATTTTCAGTTTGGTGTCTTTTCTGAGCGGCGCTCCAAGATAAAGGCCGCTTAAATCTAAGACAAGCCAGCCAAAAAACGAGTCGTTGAAGAGATAAATGTGCCATTCCGAACAAGTTTGTCCAGCTGAACTGTCGGCTCACATCTGTTTAACCTTTATTCATTCATGTGTGAGTGACGACTGGCTGCTGAGAGGCTGATCCATCAGCCTGGCAGTCGAGTGCCGCTAAAGATTTTTACCATCATCTTGGTGAAACCTGATCTATGCCGGGAATCGAGTCAGAAAAAGATGCTGTCCAGGGAATGACCAACGGTCCTCCGCGGGAAGATTTCATTTCTTATCGCATTGATTAAATGCCAAATGAAAGTGAAATTATCTTTAGAGATTCCAACTGGAACGACTGTAGTCGTACTTACCCAAAATGTTTCCCCCATTAAGCTTTTATGACAAAAAGCTTTTAGTCACCAAGATCTTTCACACGGATGCACAAACACAGACACATTTACGCCACTTTGATGATTTCGGTGATTTTGGAGAAAACACACACACACACACACACACACACACACACACACAATGTACCTAGCTCTTTTAGCAGGGAGCCGCTCTCTGACTTCAATCTCTCCTTTTTCTTCTCAGGACTACTCTTCCTCCTCTCCTTCCCTTTATCCTTCCCTCCATTCTGCTTCCTCTTTTCTCCCTTCTGGCTTTTCTCTGTAGGGAGACAGAAGGGGTTTTTAGTGGGTCTCTTTAAATTACGACCTGGATTTACCTGGAAGGCGAAACCGCGAATCCGGCAAAACCTCATTTTTTATTTTCATTTTTTGCGGAGTTTAGCTGAGAAAGTGGGACTTAATATGGTGTTATGAACTCGTGAGGTGCCTAAATTGGAAAGACATGAACATTTTTTGCAACTGCTGGGTGACGATGCCACATTTTGGCATAAAACTGCACATGTTGAGTCTCAATTCCTGATTTGTTCAACACAAGCGAGACTTTAGCATCCTAGCCTTAGCATCGCATCACTGACTATGAAAATCTTTTGTTTGTATTTTTTGGTGATCAGCGATTCATTTTTCACAAGAACAGATTTCCAGTCCCCTTCTAAACCTATATAATGACATGGGACAGTTGCGCTAGCCAAACAACGGTGAATGCAACTGATTTAACCTCTTCTGGATTCGTGCTGAGGCACGTTTGCAAGGTCAACATCACTGAACAACGGTGCCATCAAGTGCATTTCCCAAACAGTTTTCCAAATCTCTGCATTACATCATTCATACTTTTTCCAGGGAGACGAATAACCAGTAAAAAAACTGATGTGACCGCAGTGGTCTGGCCATTATCAAACTATGCCAGAGAAATCAACAGACCACAGACAGGTGGGAGATAAGAGATGTAGAAAATATGGCATAAAAAAAAGACTGGAAGTGTAAAAAAAGGAAAAAAGAAACGCTTCAGGTCATGCTTACACATGAAACGCCGCTGCAGCAGGTGCACGGTGGAGGCGGCGCAGCTCAAATGAGAGCGTACAACATGTGGATCAAAGAAAAGCAGGAAAGGGGAAGAGGTGGGGGTGAGAGTAAAAAATGGGACCTGGGCCCTGGTCCGAATGGCAACTTTAAGTGTGGTAGAGAAGCTTGTTCACAGAGCAGCGCTCAACTCGATTGATCAGCGGGCAGCCGATAGAGGCCAGAAGCTAAGTGGCGACCCTGGAAGCCCTGCGAGTCCGTGATGGATAAACTGTCAAAGAGCCGCGGTTCATCCTCAGTGACAGGTTTTCTCTCTCGCTCTAAAAGCCCTGGATGGGTGTTTACTTTCCCGCTGAGAGGAGTTTCCTCCGCCGGCTTCATCTGACAGTCGAAGCACACGCAGTTTTCCTCAGAGGACTGAGACTCTGAGGTTCTGATGCACTGAGTCGCTGCGACTTTTTCTTCATTTCTACAAAACCCAACAAACTGGGATGTGGCCGTTCACATTTCATCTATTGTACAAACGCAGTGGGAGTCTATGGGCGCGACACTGACGCTAGCGCCGGTTTGCCCCTCAGGCCACTGAGAGACACGGTGTTTGACAGCTGGCAGAGGCTGCACAGCGCCCCCTACTGCTTCTACTGCTGCGGCAGGCTGTCCTCCCACCCCAGGACACGTTGACCTCTCCCTCCTGCCAAGCGTGACGCCTTAACTCGGCGAGGTAGCGAGCAGAGGCTGACGCCCGGGGCTGGCTGGGCATCAGTGAGTAACAGCTGTTCTGGGCCAAATTAAAAGGGAGGAAAAAAGGAAACTGTCGGCCGTTTTTAGAAAATCTATAATTGTTGTTTTGATATTAGTCATGGGAATACAGTTACGTGTTTACTTCTGGAAACAAGTTTGTTTTTTTCATATGAATCACACTCACACTCAACATGTGAGGAAATGATCCACTGATACTCGTGAACGCAACACAACATCAACATTGTTGGTTGTCGCCTGCTGGAGGCAACAAGGCTGCACAACTCTGCTGCTGCTGCTGCTGGGCGTCATGGGCCTTTGCTGTGTGTATGAGTGTGTGTGTGTGTTTGTGTTGGTGAGAGTGCTTTGAGCACGCACAGCTTGGTGGCCATTAAAGGGCGAAGGCGGATAACTTATTTTGCTGGGTTTCACTGTAAAAAAAAAAAAAAGATAAAATAAGGAGCACAATCCAGAAAATGAGAGATGTCTTCAATCAGTCTGATTAACAGCCTGGGTTGTAAACTTGGTGCTTAAAATGCACAGCAGAAGTTTTATTCATCGTCTAGTTTTAATGATTGCGACTTGAAATGATTCCAAATCTGTCGGGAAGCGCAGAATGAAGAAGAATTCATCAGGGGAGAAAAGAAAATGCTCCTGAATCGGGAGACCATTTCAAAAAAAGTGAGACCAATCGGATGGTTTTACTGGGCGGCCACATTCACTGCAAAAACTATCACAACTCCCTCACTTGCTTCACTGGCCAGCCAGCCAATGAGTGACACCTTAAGGTTTCCCACTACTATCAAAAACAGCTGACCTGTGTGGAGATGCGAGGCAGCCGGGAATGAAGCAAAACACACCCAGTTCCCCCCAGTGTGAAAATGCTGCAGAGTGCAGAGTTGTGATAAAACATCCACAACCGCTCGCTGTCGCTCTCTGTATTTCCTCCAGATTCTCTTCTCAGTCCAGGCCAAAAGTGCACGTGGAGCTTTGACTTTAGTCCATTTATTTCTGTGGTGACGTCTCGGCCCTGAGTCGGAGCAGAGCGTCGTCCTCCACACGGCCCTGCCGCTGCCGCCGCGGTCGAGTAAAAAGCTTCTAACAGCTAATCATCTGGTTGCTGCTGCAGCTGCTCCGTAACAGGCAATAAAACTCTGTGTAAGTGAGTTTGTGTGTGTGTGTGTGTATGTGTGTGCATGTGCGCGAGATGGCCATGACAATTCATGCCTACACTGTGTGTACGGCTGTCATGGCCGGCAGTGGGCCGTCCTCACGCTCGCTTTAGCGTGAAGCAGCAGCACATGCATGAATGGAAGTGGGAGAGATTTCACACTGTGACTACTACTGTACGTGCCTGTCTATGTGTGTGTGTGTGTGTGTGTGTGTGTCTGCAAGTGCATGAGTGTGTGTCTGCAGTATAGAGAAGGAGAAAGGAGGCGCACGTGACAGCAGAGTTTACACAGCGAGCGCAGCAGCTCAGGTTTGCAGAGGACGGGAAAGAAGAAGGTTGGTTTTTAAATATTGTGTTTATTTAAAGGGCTGTAAAAACTCTTTTCTGAAGGGGAAGGATTTTTTAATATATGCATATACAGTATATGTATGTGTATATATATATATAGATCTATATTTATATCTATATATATATTCATGCATATATGTATATTTTACATATATATGTATATCTATACATACATACATACATACATACATATGGATGCATATATACACATAAACACAAACATATATATTCATATATATATATAAATACACATTTATATGTATCTAGATCTATCTATCGATCTATCTATATATGTGTACACACACACACACACACACACACACACACACACACACACACACACACACACACACACACACACACACACACACAAACCTACACACAGATCTAGTTTTGTTTTGAACGCTCTCATCCCTCCCAGTCTCCCTTAAAAAAAAAGCACTTTCTCAACATTTCTCTCATTTTTTCCTCCCCACTCTCTCCATCTAATCTGATCTTGTTCTTTTCCATGTTCCGTCGGCTTTGAAGGTCTCGTCTTTGGGTTTCCAAGGACACCTGCAAGCTCTGCTAAAATGTGCCTGCCCCTCTCCTTCCCTCCCCACCCCACCTTCCCCCCACCCCATCCCAACTGCCCCTCCCCTCCACGCAGTCTGTAATCTCAGCACAAATCCAACCATCAGCAGCGGAAACCCCTTTTCTTTCACACACGCTCCCCCCATCAGATGGGCGCGCTCGCCGGCCCTCTTTTGTATTCCGCCGTTGCGTTCCTTCTCCAAATTTCTCCTCCTGCTCTCCTACGCTCCCTCGCCTCGGAAGGAGCGGCACCGGCGGGATTTGTCTTTTTGAAGTGTGTGATTAATTTCCTCTCTCTCGGTGCGCCGAGCGGCGGCGTGACTCCGTGTGTCACCGCTGTGTCCCATTTCTTACCTGAGCTCATTAGCGCAATGTGGGGAAGTTTTTTTTTGTTGTTGTTGATAGTGTCCCTGCACCCTCCCCCCTCTCTACCCTTCCTCTGTCCTTCCTCCCCCACACCTTCTCATTCTCCCTTCTTCTACCTGCTTTTTTCATCCCATTACCTTCCTGTCCCTTCCCATCCTCCTCCACCTGCATCCTTATTTTCTGAGCTGTCCTCGCGCTTCAACACACACACACACACACACACACACACACACACACACACACACACACACACACACACACACAGAGCGCAAAGAGCAGATCAGAGAGGCCACTTCTAACCACTGTCAGCTTGCAACAGTTAAATTGGAGCCGGAATGTAAATGCAGTGCACCTGCTGCATAACTATAATACAGTGTGCTTACATGTGCATGCATGTGTGTGTGTGTGTGTGTTTGGGGGTAGGAGGTGCAGCTCTTGTAGTAATAATCCAGTTCCATGCAGTTATGACTGATGACGACGTGACTTTTCTAGGGGAGTTTCCCATCAAGACAAAATGAAAACGCTGCTTTCTGGGGATGCACAGAGAAATTTTTGATAAATCGATCACGTGAAGCCAGTCCACCGGTGCGAGGGAACGCGAGAGCGACACTCGGAATACGGAAAAAATAAACCTTGGAGGGCAGAGAGAAAGCTTGAGAGAGAGAATGAGATGAAGGAGAAAATAGAGGGAAAATAGAGGCGAAGGGAGGAAAATAGGAGAGGAAGATTAACGGCGCAGAGGAAAGAGTTGCTGCAAGGTGAGGGACACAACAAATCATTAACGCAGACAAGCTCATCCTTCACTCTCCAGTGCGCTCTACCGCTCTCCAACACACACGCGCACACACTCACACACACGCACCCTCTCTCTCTCTCTCTCTCTCTCTCTCTCTCTTTCCCCCCCTCTAATCGAGGGTGTGAATAGATATGGCTGTTTAGTGCCAGCGGCGCTGCTCCCGGTACCTGATGGTAGCAATTTGCTGAGTCAGAAGCTTTGCACCGGCTGTGTATGTGTGTGAGTAATTGAGTGCATGCATGTGTGTCTTTGGGAGTGTGAAACAGAAGGAGTCGGTGGCGGTGGTGGTTTTGGGGAGCAACAGTGTTTGGAAGATTTACTGGGTCGCTGCAGTCAAAAAACAAGCCGTCAACACTCCCAGAGTCACCGCAGGATGGTTCTGCTCTCTACCTTTTCTTAGAAGTAAAAAGGATTACACACTGGAGCTGCACAGGTCCATGCCAGGTTGCCAGGTTGCCAGGTTGCCCTCATAAAATCCCCCAACATGTAATATTGTGACCTCAGAATTCAGAGTAATTATTATACAGAAGAGCAGGCAGCAGGCAGTAGCATATACAGCAGCCTGTCGCTCCTTCCTGCAGCGAGCGGTGGTGGTGTGAAAGGCTTGTGGGGTCAGTGGTGTGTGCAGAGTGGGTCCATCTGTGAATGTGTGTGTGCAGCATTGAGCTGAACTCCTCGGTGCACGTGTCAAGTGTGGCCTAGCGTGCAAAAACGATGACAAGCCTCTTCCAGGACTGTCCACCCACTGCACTTCAACCAGGAGCTGTGAGCCACTTCAGCTTTACCAGCTCCCCGGTTAGTTTTTTCTTTTCTTTCAACTCCCCTTTTGTGATGGAAGCGACTGTGTTGGCGGCCCCGTGTGCACCTGCCCCGGCTTTGGAGCAGGTTGTGGAGAAAACAAAATAAATAAATGAAGGTATAATAAAAAGGCTGTGTCTCACCTCCGGCGATGTCCTCCTCCAGCAGCTGTATCTGCAGGTGGAAGATCTTCTCCTGCAGGTCGCACAGGGTGTGTTTCATCCTCTCCCTCCGCGTCACCATGTAGCACAGGTTGCGCACCTGAAACGCACGTCGGCTTTGATCAGTGTCTGACAAACTGCAGTGACACAAACAATCCTCTCAGGGTTCACAGTGGCTGTAGTGTCATTTCTGCATAATGTGTCTCACACGTAAAAGATTGAAACTGTGTTTGGGGCCCATGGTGCTACATTTTGGATAAAAGTAAAAACAAATCTTGTCGATATTCTAATATTCTCCCACCACTTTTAAAACCTTTCAGCATCCACCATTCTCTCATTTCTAAGTACAAAATAACGCATGAGATTTTTTGGGGGGATGTGAGTCCTGGACGATTTATTTACTATATGAATTCTGCTTTTCAGAGAAGACGAGCTCTAACTGCTGCACAATTATAATGACTGAACTGATTTCATTACAATTCAATCTATTTATTTTTCATGATCTGAAGAGCTAGACTGACTTTCAACCGTCCTCAGTCCAATCTTCATCAGGAATGAAAGTTAAAGCTGAATCAAACACAATGATGAGCACAATATTAGCAAGTTCTCTTATTTACTTTTATGATACAGCAGCTGGATGATGGTTTGGTTGTGAGTGTGACTGTGTGTCTTGTTTCTCTTCAATGTTTTGTTTCATTCATCTTAAGATCAGAGCCATTTTTAACATCACAACGTCAATTAATGTGTGTGTGTGTGTGTGTGTGGGGAGGGGGGGGGATAGTTGGTTGGATGGTTGTGTGGAGTGTGTTGTGAAGCCACTTCCTGTTTACTGCCACTGAACCACTTCCTGTGCTGCTGTTGCACTCAGAGACAACCCCCTGCTGAGACCCGCCCCTTCCTCCATACCACCCAATGACTATTGTCAATGCTTCTACAAGCAGAGGAGCAAAGGAGACTAATGGGATATTGTGTGTGTGTGTGTGTGTGTGTGTGTGTGTGTGTGTGTGTGTGTGTGTGTGTGTGTGTTTTATTGGTTTTAAATTGGCAGCAGAGAGGAGACAAAGAGGGAAGAGAGCCGTTAAAGAGGCAGAGAATAAACCTAATGGAGAGACAATAGATAAACAGCGGCTGGGGGAAGAGACAGACAAGAGCAAAAGGCTGAGTAAACAAGATTCAGCGATAGAGCGCTCTCTCTCTCTTTCTCTCTCCCTCTCTCCCTCCTCCCCTCATCACAGGACGGTTCCATCAGCCGATAAGACAGAAGCTGCGACCGAGAGATTCATTGTCTCGACCAAAAAGCGGAGACAGAAAACTTGAGGTTTGTGCTACTGCAGAACCTTCAGAGGCTCCAGGTTCTGAGAGAGAGGAGGGGTCAAGAGAAGAAGCTCAACCGATTGTCTCGGCGGCTTCGACCTAAAATTGCAAAGGCAAACTAAAATCTGTCTTTCTGCTTCAGTCTAGCTACAGGACAGTGCCACAGGACATACAGCGTCATCAGCCAGTTCCAGAGTAATGTTGAGCATAAAGTAGTAAAAAGTCCTCTATAATTTGACGCTTAATAGACATGTATTCACACCACTTGCTGCTAAATGGTCAAGTTTGAGCTGGTCCACATTTGCAGTGTATCACACACATCACAGCAGCACCAGTGTCGAGCTCAAGTACGTTCAATCACTTTCGAGCCACCTGGCGGAGTTTAAAAGGTCCACGAATGTATTGAAAAGTCACTTTCCTGCGTGTGCTGCCCTTAAAAACTACATCTCCCACAATGCAAGTGCAAAGTCTCAAGCATCTGGTAGAAGGCAAAGTGGGAAAAAGGTGAAGCGAGAAGGTGGATGTCTGCCAGCTGGAAGGGTCTCAGGAAGACAAATCAGTAATCACACGGCTTGTGTGCGTGTGTGTCTGTCTGTCTGTGTGTGTGCGGACCTTACATGCCTTACATATTTAAGAGGCAGTCACAGATGAGGTAAACAAAGACGGGATCAATTCTTATACAGGTGGAAACAAAGAACAGGGAAACCTGGGTATACCTGTGTGTGTGTGCGTGCGCGTGTGTGTGTTATCTGTTGGTCTTGATGGATTCGTCAGCCCGGCCTATCTGACCCATTCCATCCCTGTTAGAGCGCTACAGATAAAAATAGCTGCTCAACTGGGACACAATGTGCAGAGCCTGGCTTTGATTAGGACACCGTCTGCGTGTACGAGAGTATGTGTCTGTCTGTCTGTCCGGGTGTGTTCAGCTTTCCAAAAAAAACAAAAAAAAACTTCAACTGCCTATGCCTACACACATAATGGTGGGAAGTGGGGGGAAGGAAAGAAGGTAAAAGGAGATAAAGAGCGATGAAACAGAAGAACTGTTTGATTCTGCCTCACTATATGTTGCTGTTTCACACACGGAACAGTGAAAGACTGCCTGTTTTCAGATGTGAGATATGATGAAATATTTTTCCTCCTCCTTTTTTGACCAAAATCTTACACAAGGATCAAGGAGAACGGAAATAAAAGCTAATGGAATAAAGTTCAGTGGGTGCAGCATCATCAACCTTCTGCTTCTGAACCATATTGCAACATCATGTGTCATGGTTTTGGGTGTCATCGTCATCACACACACACACACACACACACACACACACACACACACACACACACACATTGCCATCAGAGCAGCCATCAGAGTCACTGGCTGTCATCAACTACTAATTACGTTAACAGGTGTCTGCCAGGAGGGCACCGTGTCCTAAGTGTGTGTGTGTGTGACTGCAACAGCAAGTGGTCATCTTCCATTCAAATCAAGCCAATTAGCTGCAGCACATCAAGTGAAGTACAGTGGAGGAGAGAAAACCCCAAAAACAAACACTTCAGACACTCCAATGCAAACATTGTTAGCAGAAGCATCGTAACGAACATCGTCCAGCTTTTGTTGTGGCATCGGCTTCATATCTGTCTGTTCTCTCCATAAATTCAAACCAATAGGATCACACGGCTGGTAAGTTGTGGCAAATATGATGGTGGGCAGTTTTTCAAGGGAGTTTAAAGTGCTTGCACAGCATGTCAATCAACCACCTGTGTGTGTGTGTGTGTGTGTGTGTGTGTGTGTGTGTGTGTGGTGTGTGTGTGTGTGTGTGTGTGCGCGTGCGTGCATGCGCACTGCCCGTGGGGGGAAGACACGGGCGTCAGGACTAATTCAGAAAACTGATCTCTGAAATTGAGACAAACCTTGTGGGAGCGGCAGGTAATGTGAACACAAGCAAGTCTGTGTGTGTGTGTGTGTGTGTGTGTGTGTGTGTGTGTGTGTGTGTGTGTGAGGGAGTTAGTGTGTGTGTGTGTGTGTGGCTAGAAATTGATTTTGTGGTATTGACTTCAGCGAGCTGTGACATGCGTGCGGCAGCACCGGTGTGAAGACGGCAGTTGGAGCGACAGGGGGAGACAATAAAAGTCAACGGATGTTCAAAAAGAAGGAGAAAAAAACCTGGCGCGGGTCGAGTTTTCAATCGGCTGAAGTGAAAAACGGATAACAACAGACTCGCAGCTCGCATCCACATCGAGCCGACCTCCCCTGCCACTTCGCTGTATCGACTGCGAACCCGCACCGCCTGCAAATGAGCGCCATCGACTGCTCATCAGCTGGGCGGACGCCACCGCTGCCGCCACCACCGTGACGGATGGAGGGGGCTTAAGATCAGGAGTATTGATCTTTAATTGGCCCAATATCAGCCGGAACCCCACGGCGGACGTCTCGGGTTAATTACTAACGAGACAATCGCGGCCGGGATAATTAAATTGGAGTGCGGTACTTAAAGGCGACAAGAAGACGGCTGCGGCTCCGTTTGAAGAGGTCAATTTGTCGCCGAGCAGCTCAGAGTGATTTTCAACCGAAGACAGCGATTCCTTTCCACACGTCCGTCATCGAAGACGACCCGGCGAGGTCCACAATCAGAGCGTGCTATTAAAGGCAGAACGTCAGAGTACTGAGTCTCGCCTGATTGAAAGAAATCCTGTTTGGGCAGAGGAGGGTTTGTATCAGAGAACATGAGGCACCGCTCACTGACTTTGGAAAGGTTTAAATGATTGTGTCAATGGAAATTAATGCTTTTTTTATACTGGTGATGAAGGCTGGGAGTTGGTATTTATCCCCCAATTTCAGTCCAGAGTGGATTTGAGAGATTTGCGGAAACCTACAAGAGATTCAGAGCCAAGGCTTGAATAGCGTCAACAGACCAGTTTCAACAGGTTTTGCTTTTTTCGAGTGAAAGACTTTAAGACACGCTGAACCACTGCACCAGACGAGGGATCACAAACTTATGAATGTCAAACCAACTCAACTCCCACGAATGAATGAAGGGAGGGATGGTCACGTAGCAACCATCCATCTATCCTTCCATCCATCCATCCATCCATTGTCAATACCCACTTCTTCCTTCTCTCAGGGTCACGGAGGTTTCCTGGAGCCTATCCCAGCTAAAATACATAAATAAATAAAGCAATAAATGCTTTTGGTCCCAAGTAAAAGCAGCTCCTGCTGTGCGGCGAGTGGTGAAGCCCTCCAGATGCTATCGGCCACCTGGAGGATGAAGTGTCTGCAGGGCCCTCAAACAGCGGCCGACTCTATTTAACCCAGTGAAGCTGTCAGAGTTGGGGGGGTGGCCAATGACGCGGCTCGGCATTATCTCCGCTGTCGGCCATCGCCAAAAATAGATCCCACAGGGGAGCGAGGAGCTGCCCGCCAGATAAGAGCAACAATGTCAGAATTCAATAAGCCACAAAGCAGCGGGGATATTAAATTTGACTATAGTTTTCCTCCTTCCTTTGGCGGAACCGTTACACCTTTACGCTTTCAGTCTGCGCTGTCCTGAAAGGAGTGTTGCTATCGCACACTTATTGACTTCTATGTTTCTTCTGATATTGATTTTTCTCTTCTTCTCCTGATATATAAAACCTGGCAGTCAAAGCCTCTTTTGTAATTTTAATCCCAATGTGCAAGCTCATGGTTTAAAAAAAGTAGATATTAAAATGTATGTCTGTTTGTAGGTAAAACAAATACTGCATAAGGTATAAAAAGTGCTAAATACAATTCTGGGCGAGCCTGCATGATGACATCTCGCATCAGCATTCTGTCAGGGTCAAAGTTTTTTTGTTTTTTTTAAGATCTGCTCCTGCACTGACCCAGTGACACAGTGACTTAACTGTGAATGCCATGTTTACCAGCTAACCTGTGTACACACAAGAACCTAGCAGTCAGAACTCAAAACTGTTTTTAAAAATTCATAGAAGTTTTTCAAGGAGCGCAAGTTAAACTGGATTTTCACCATGTGAAGGTACAATTGACCCAATTTCAAGTTTTTCTTCAGTGGCACTGACTGGAACTGCAATATTCCTCTCACATGACACTGCATCCCTGCAGTGGTTCAGAGAGGGAGAGTTTTTGACCTCCCTGGGGTGGGTGGCCGAGATGTAGAGAAAGATTCAAGTGTAAAGTGTATGTTGTCGCAGGTCAAAATGGAGTAGCAGAAGAATGAGATAAGGGTCCATTTTAAAAGGAGATCCAAACAGTAGAGAAATCTAATGGAACATCCAGGCAGCCAATATTAAAATGCCACGCAGCCCAAAATCCGAGACGGGACTCGAGCTTGTATTGGGCACTTTGAGGCATTTTGTGACTGAATCATCTCATGAAATCTGTAAATCAGCCTTATGAAGAGAAACACGAGAGACGGAGGAGATGAGGAGCGCCGACGGGGCACGACGACAATCGGGAAGGATAACGGGAATGTCACAAAATCAATTTAGGAGGTAGAAGAGAAAGATGGATGAAGGGAGGGAGGGAAGGAGGGAGTGAGTGAGTGAGGCATGGCCGAGGAAGTTGACGATGGGAGGGGGGGAGATGGCAGAAAGTGGGTCAGACAGGCAGACGGAGGAGGAGTAGTGCTGCAGCAGCTGGAGGAGGAAGACTGGAGCTCTGTGAGACGCTTCCCAATTTATGCAGCGTGCACTCATGCACACACACACACACACACACACACACACACACACACACACACACACACACACACACACACACACACACACAGCCGTCAAGATGCACAAAACACACGTTGCAATCAGGCTCGCACACACACACACACACACACACACTACATGATCTATTAGCCACTGCTAATGGTGATGCTGCAGCCAGGCTCATCGGGGATCTGCAGCACCGTCGCTCTCCAACACGAGCCGTATTTCCTCACGTGCACCTTCCAGATCTCCCTCAATGAGGAAAAATTTAATTCAATTTTACTTCAAACAGCTTCGACGACTAAATAACTGAGCTACAGTTTCAGCTTCCTGGAACAACGTGATGACAGAGAGAGGTGGAGTTTAATGAGAACCAAGAGACAGTGCAGGCACCGCACCGTGTCGAACATGCAAAGATCAAATCCCGGGTTATGAAAACCTCATTACTCCCGAGCCTCCGACGGCGGATTGAGGTTTCATTGGACAAACCGTTTCATGTCAGCAAACAAAACAGGATTTGGCCGAGGATTAAATTGTCTCCAAAAATCTCACTTGACAATGAAGCCAGACAGCGTGGATCGTCTGCTTTTGCATGCAGCGCTGCTTAAGCCCTGACAGGATTAAAAAAAGAGAGAGAGAGAGCGAGAGAGAGAGAGAGGTAGAGAGAGAGAGAGAGTGAGTGAGGAGAGGAGAGAGAGACTGATCTCAGCTTTTGGAAATCTCTGGTTCCCCTTGTCAGTTTTGGAAGGAATCCCCCAGGAAGTAGCGCAGCATTTAAATAAAGTCATCTTCCATTGGCACCTTTTACTCACAATCACTTTGTAAGTGGAGCTGTGAGCAGGATCCAGTATTGGATGGACGTCTCATTGACGCTGTTGGACACCAAAGGCTCCCACAGACAGCAGGATTTTTGCAGTCATTTGCAAGCCACACTGTGCGACAGGGATCCTCAGAAACTTTGGTTGAGACATCAAGTTTGATGTTGGCAGACTGTGCGATAAACGTTTGCGAAATTGCAGGTTTCAATGTACGTTAATATGCATGCGCATCCATGACGCAATTTTGGCACAAAAAGAAGATAACTCGGGCTCGAAACTTTTTTATAGTTGCCTTTAGGACTTGGAAAAAGAGACAAACTTACCATGTCTATCTATCCATCTATCTATCTATTGATCTATTGATCTGAGTTAGGGTCATCATTGCAGTGTATATCTCATAGACTGGTGGGAACGGTCAATCTAAGTTCCCAGTATTTAATGTCAAGCCTAAAATGCCATTAGGTCCAACATAAATCCAGTCGTAAATCATCTAACAGCCGCAATACAAAATTTGAAAGTCAAATGCTTGCTGTGTCAAAACAATAAAATTAATCTGCTCCAAACAAAAAACAAGGCCAAAAACAAACTTGTGTTGTCACTCTTTTAGAAAGTAAAACTAGGCAGCAAGACCAAAGTGGTGAAATTGTTTTGCAGAAAGGCAACAACACCTTGGAGATGCAGATCCTCAGACCCGCCGAGAGGGGAGAGAACTAAATTCAGTTTGTTTGAGGTGTGTGCGTGTGAGTGTGTGTGTGTGTGTGTGTGTGAGAGAGTGTGTGTGTGTGTCCCTCCCCCTCTCCTTCACTCTCGCGGTAATTAGTTTTACATCAGCTATTGCTGAGTCACTGAGGGCCATTATCAGACTGTCTGGGACGCTTTCATCTGCATTAAAACACATAAACGAGGACGCAGAGCTACTGGGAGGGATTCAGAAGCAGCTAAACTAGGCCACAGAAAAACCGCAAGTTCTATTTCATGCAGCCGTGCCTTTGGACTGACTAAAAACCAGACTCGTCTATAAAGATTTTTAAAAATCTGCTCTGCTGCACACTATGATTCTAATCAGTCTACAGAAAACCACATACTGTAAGAAACATTGAAAAAAACCTTGACGCAAAAACCATAAACCAGCCTGAAGGACCTTCACAGTGCACCAAATAAACACCTGTGTCCAGTGAGAAGCCTGGTCAGCGGCTGATTTACACCGCAGCCTATAAAAGTGCCCACCGAAACTGCTGGAAACACAGCTGAATCCACCGTGATGTCGTCACCGGTATTTATGGCTTAATGCTACGTCCATTCTTTAATATTTATGCTGCAACGTCCCACACCGCATTTGTCCAAGTCACCACGGATGTACTTGAGTAGTGTGCGGGTGTGAGCTTGAACTTCTCCTGTCATCACGTGACAACTGCCACTACAAACAAGTCCAGTGTGAACAATTGATGCATTATAATAACTGGATGCTGGGATTCTAATATGGCAGCGCGTCAATTTTTCTACTGCATGCGGCTGACCACAATAAAAAAAAAAAAATGAAATCTGTATGGTAAATGGTAGCAGTTCAAAATATAATCTTTCCAGTGCAGATGTTTAAGTCATGGACTTTCAATCTTTTTTTGAAAATGAACTGAAGGCCAGAAAATCCCCAGAAAAGAGCCTGATGTCACATCACAATGTCGTTGATCCCGGTGTGCAACAGTGTGCACCGGTGTGAACCGGTGAGAACCAGTGTAAACCGGTGTGAACCGCTGAGAACCAGTGTGAACCGGTGTGAACCGACATGAACCAGTGTGAACTGGTGTGAAGCGGTGAGAACCAGTGTAAATCTGTGTGAACCGGTGTAAAATGGTGTAAAATGGTGTGAACCAGTATGAACCAGTGTGAACCGGTGTGAACCAGTGTGAACCAGTGTGAACCGGTGTGAACCAGTGTAAACCAGTGTGAACCAGTGTGAACCAGTGTTAACCGGTGAGAACCAGTGTACACCGGTGTGAACCAGTGTTAACCGGTGAGAACCAGTGTAAACCGGTGTGAACCGGTGTGGACCGGTGAGAACCAGTGTAAGCCAGTGTAAACTGGTGTGAACCAGTGTGAACCAGTGTGAACCGGTGTGAACTAGTGTTAACCGGTGAGAACCAGTGTGAACCAGTGTTAACCGGTGAGAACCAGTGTAAACCAGTGTAAACCGGTGTGAACCAGTGTTAACCGGTGAGAACCAGTGTGAACCAGTGTTAACCAGTGTTAACCGGTGAGAACCAGTGTAAACCGGTGTGAACCTGTGTGAACCAGTGTAAACCGGCAGTCCGAGCCGAACCACTCCACATGCAACAGGAATCCCGGGTGCAACATGCAACGATCCACCCAACCACCACTGTCCTGGGAGTGATCTTCCTCAGCAGCCGCCAATGTTTACTGCAACCTCGTACACGCTGGTGGTAGTTTCAGTGCATTTACGGTCAGATTTATCTTGCCGAGTTCTCTCATGTGGACGGGATAAACTCGTCCTAACATACTGGCCGTAAAGGCTTCAGGGATGAAGCTCTGGATCTCTTAATCTCCACAATTTTTTAAGGAGTTATATAAAGTGCCGGCAGAGGTGAGTGCTTCAACAGCCTCCCGAGGGGTGATATTAAATCGGACCTTGGAGGGCGGCGGCGTCTGCCGACGGGTCGTGCATAACGAGGTTTTACGGTTGAGCTGTGCGCAGTCTGTCGGCTCTGAGCGGTCCGAGAGACCCCACGGTGAAATATTAAAGGCCCGGGTCAACTGGGGGAGTGTAGTGGGGTCGAGGCTGCGCTCCCACCAACCTCCTTTTATCGTTGTCATTATTTATTAACGCAGCGAGCCAGTGGGAGCGAGCGTGCGTTGCAGGAGACGTAGCTCGAACTGGCAACCTGGCAAAATAGGCAGGAGCATGCCAGCAGTACAAGCACATGCAATACATGTCAAGTACATGCATGTATTGCTCAGCCTGTGGACGTGTGTGTGTGTGTGTGTGTGTCAGGGGAACATGCTAGCAAGTTAGCAAGTGCTCCGATTTCATGCCTGTTGCTGTTGGCCCGACAAAGCCTGATGGCTGCATAACATGATACCGGTATCACGTGTGTGTCTGCACGGTGGTGTCACATGCATTTACCTAAAGAGCCTGAATACACTCACAGTCCCTAGAGGTGTGTGTGTGTGTGTGTGTGTGTGTGTGTGTGTCTGTGTGTGTGTGTGTCTGTGTGCATGTGTGTTTAGACTGTCATGCTGCTTCTATTGCCTTATCAAAGAGCTCCGCATTTAAAGTTTAACTTCCCGTGAAATATTTATCAGCGCAGACGTCCGGCCACCTGCACCGGCCAGGACTCTTAAGAACATATGAAATACACCCTTACAAGCATGTACGCAGACACACAGAGACACACAGAGAGACACACACAGACGCTGCAGAATTATACGGCAGAAGCGGCTATAAATATTTATCCATCCTCCTGCACCTCATATTTATTTTATCCAGCCGAGCTCATATCAGAGTGGCAGGGAGACGGTGAGGAAACCCAGAGGAAGGAGGAAGGAGGGAGCGGACGAGTTGGCAGAGTGAGATAAAAAAAACAAAAAAAAACAGGGCAGGGAGAGGGAAAAAATTAATCACTAAACAAGCGTGTAAGTATAAATCAAGGTGAGGACAGTGGCAGGGAAGTTGAAGGAGGCCAGAAAGAGAGACAAAGAGAAAGATGAAAGTAAAAAAAGGACAGGACGTAGTAAAGGGAAAAAAATATAAACTTATATTGTTATTATGTGGTTATTGTTTGCAGTAAGCTGCCAGGTTTCCATTCCACTTATTTGAATTTTTTATTCTTGTATTTGTATTTTAACCCGCCATCCACCACAGACACCATGAGTGAACTGACACCATTCATTTCTATTAACTTTATTGTTTTTTTGTTTGTTTTGAGTTTGAGCAGAATGAACAAACCTTTAAATTCCCAAAGTGAATTTTTCCTCCACGACTGACTAATGCACCGCTCCAAACGTGTCTTTAACTTGCAGATAATAACAGCGATCGATCAATTTCTCCACTGGAATCGAAACAGCTCTGCAGCAGCAGCAGGCATAATGAAGCGGCTGTGATTCCTCCCATTGCACTGGGGAAGAAGACGGTGCTGTGACCTTGTGGCAAAATTTCATCAAAGGCCGGCCTGGGCCGAGAGAAGCGGCTCTCGGTGAGCTTTGAAGCCGCGGGGCCGCGTTGCACTGTCAGGCTCAGCAAGCCGCATTTTAAAGAGCGGTGATTCTCAACAGGCTGTTTCTATCAGAGCGACTGGAGCTGCAGGCTCCTGGAGGCTTCTTTCTTTCCCCTTCCTTATTTTTAATTGTTGCAGATTTGGAAAATTCAACTTAATTATCAGATTAAAATCACAATAGTTTGACTTCAGCTTTCCATTTCTTAGAGTTGGCCCCTCAGACCACATTACTAAACTGTTACTGAAAACTTTGAGAACATATTTTTTTAATTTGACGCCTCTGGTCAATCACAAAACCCAGCGAGCTGCAAAGCGTCTCGCTCCAACTCAAACCACACCCCCCCAGGTTAGCATAGCACCAGCAGAGGACCACCCACCACACACATGTTCCCTCAGTTGATTCAAGCTAACCTCTGACTGAGGATGCATTAATGATACTACTACTACTACTACTACTACTACTCAATTACCACAGCTTTTTCTTTTTTTTTTTTTAACCTTTTTAAACTCTTTGATCTTACTTAAGAGACTCTTGTTTCATGTCCTTTGTAATCTGTGTTAATAAATAATCTACATCCCCTAATTTCTAAAGCTGATATACAAGAACTCAAATCAAATTAATCAATGTAAAGAAGCCTTCACAATTGGCACAAGCAACATGACTTGAAAGGTTGTTTTCCTAAAACAACACTTTTTTAATTTCAAAAGCTTGAGAGAGAGAGAGAGAGAGAGAGAGAGAGAGCGAGAGTGAGAGTGAGAGAGAGAGAGGGTGAGAGAGAGAGAGAGAGAGAGAGAGTGAGCGAGAGAGAGAGAGAGAGAGAGAAAACAAGCTCCAAAAGTTGAGCATTCGGTCCAGACGTTGGTGGGTGGGGGAGGCTTTCGCCAAATGAGACGCTGGCGAGCAGTAAAACCACGTTTCTCCTGACAGGTTCAGCTCCAATTTGCATGATTTAAAACGTGAAACAAATCTCACGATATCAAAAGTCCCCATAGATCCCCCTGTGGAGTCGGGCTGCGGTCGATCTCATACAAATGAGCTCACACACACACACACACACACACACACACACACACACACACACACAAACACACGCACACACACACACACACACACGTACACAGGCAGCAGTCATAATTTTCTGAGTAACTGTGTCTTGAAATCCCCATCTCTCGAAAGTGTTTTTTTAAACGTCTGGGAAGACTCTCTGGAGATTCCATCAGCAAGAACAAACACCGGCCAAAGAAGAAAAAGAAAAAAATACGACAGCAGCAGCACTGGGCTGGTAGACCAGAGCGAGAAGCAGAGCTGCTTCCCCCAGAGTCGAGCGGTCACTCTGGACGAGGGCCAGTCAGCTTTTCCATTTTTCTCCCATTTAGTCGCAAATTGGAGTGGGTCGGTAAAACACTCAGAACGGCTCCTGATTTACGAAATTTGATGGCGATGTTTGCCGCAGGGAGAAGAAGAAGGAGGAGGAGGAGGTGAAGAAGAAGAAGAAGAAGAAGAAGAAGGAGGAGGAGGAATAGGAGGAGAAGAAGAAGAAGAAGAAGCTGGAGGAGGAGGTGGAGAAGGAGGAGGAGGAGGAGGAGGAGGTTTTTGGATTCATCCTGAAGGAAATGATGGGACGTAATGAGTCCAGTCTGGGCTTTGCAGCAGGTCTGAGTGAGCAGAGCCAGCGGCTGGAGCCCGTCCAACAGGGTGGGTACGTCTGCGGCCCGTCTGGCCTGCACTGAGAACATCCAACCACCCCCCCCAGTTCCCTCCCCCACCCCTCCCCCACTCAGGAGTCATGTCTGAGATGTAGGTACAAGCGCAGCGCGGCGTACCCAGCAAACCTCGCAGTTGTCAGCATGCATGCGAGAGGCGGCTTATGCATTGTACGCTTGACTGTAATGCTGACGTTTGTGTGTGAGTGAGAGAGAGAGAGTGAGAGAGAGAGAGAGAGAGAGAGATCCTGTAATCCGGAGGGAACGGCGCCAGCGTTGGCCCGCCACTATTTCTTGTGTGGCTCCGTCCTCGCACTGACCCTTCCTTATGTTGCGTAACGACGGGGGCGGTCTCACGCCAGATGAGAGGGGGGAGACGAGAGTGGTGGGGAGGGGAGAGTTAAAGGGCGGGGGGCGCTGTCGAAGGGAAGCAATGGAGTGATGACGCCACAAGAAGCCGGCGGTGAAAGACGGACGGATCTGCAGCAGAGTTTAGCGAGGCGTCGCTCATCGCCTGCAGGGCCGCAGACTTCGCTCTCCAGATCCACGTCAAAGATGAAATATCCTGGAAGTTACGAGCCGGGGCTCCGCGGTGGTGCTCAGCGTGGCTTGTGGGTTCGATTCCGAGCCAAGGTTGCATGTTCTACCTGTGTCAGTGTGGGCGGCTTCTCTCCAGGTGAGGATGTGAGGATGCTCGTTTTATGTCTCTCTGCCTGACAGACTGCTGACTCGTCCAGGGTGGATGCCCGTCGACCGCAGCTCCTCCAGACCCTCACGCCATGTTCACGTGAAGTCAGACTTCTATTTCATGGTGAAATTCAGCTTTCTGTCTTTACAAAGCTGTGTTTTCAGAGGCTGAAACCGAACTTTTTTGAAACCGGGTTCCAGAGTGGGAACCTGGTTTTGTCTAAAAGCAGATTAGAGGGAAAATGATGATGTCATAGCCCTGCCGTACAGGTTCATGTGCACTCTCCAGGTCTTCTCCAGTTTTGGGGACTGACCTCACAGCATCACATAGTCAATCACAGTCGCTTTCAGTGGTTCCGTCAAGACACCACGTTTGGCAGCAACGTTGTTGATTTGAAACTTTTTGTGCGGATCAGAAAATACCGTCTTCTCGTGCACATGGCCTGAAATGAAGTTGAGACTTTTCAGGTGACTGTCCACCCTATTAGTGCACCCTGAGGTGATTCACAAATGCTGCTGGTATTTTGCATAATTGCTGAATCGGCAGAACAACCTCGACTTCTTTGCACGGCCGCTCAAAGGCTGGTTCGGGTTTCAAGATGATGTTTTAACAGCACGGGGAAACTGCGGTTTGCCTCTCCAGACACATTTTCCCCCCTTGGTCCTCGCCTGTCACCGACTCTTCCTCCACACTCTGCAGCGATTTGAGCGCGGAGGGGCGGTTTTTGCGGAGAAGGAAACAAAACGTTATGAAAGTGCAACGCGCTGCCAAAAAACACCGTCCGGGCGAGGGGGTTTCCTCCCACCCCTCTGCTTCGGCTCAGGGTTTCGCACGACAGATGCTGATGCTCAGCGGTGCTGCTCCGTCCAAACAAACCTGAGGGGAAACCAACTCGAGAGCCCACGACCCTAAAACTACAGCAAGACACTCGACTTTAAACGACCTTCTCCGGCCTCGGCCTTCATGCTTCCTCCCCCTTCAGCTTCAGCTCCCCGCCACATTTCTCTTCTCTTCTCTCTACAACCACGTCCGTTAACGAGGGCCTCCCCCCACCTCCTAAACGGACTGTTTCGTAAGTGTACTTTTCTTGTTTCTGCTGTGAGGGGCCTGCTGGGCGTGGAGCCGCTGACCCACGGTTGCCAAATAGCGCTACCAAGGCTTCACTGTGAGAGGGGAGAGCGAGCAAAAGGGCAGGGAGCAGTAGAGTGGCGCCGTGCCAGCGGACGCCGGCGCTGCCAACCCTGGCTGCACTGCTCGCACCCTGACGGGAAGGAAAAGGAACCAACAATAACTGTTCCACTCCAGTCAAGAATGTTCTGCCACAGCTGCTTTCCTGTCGGGGGGCCGGATCGCCACCTGTCGCACGTCTTGGGTGAGAGCCGCCAGTCACATTAGCGTCGATCCCGAACAAATACACCACCAGTCCATCTGTCTGGGGCTCAACGGTCGAACCTTGCCCCTCCCCTCCCACTCTCTGCTCTGCTCTCTGGCACTGCAGCAGCCTCCAAATTCTCACCCCGCATGCCTCAAATCTTCACACTTCCTCCATCCAGCACCGCCAGCCTCAGCTTCCAGGCCTCCATTCACCTAAATTTCAGCCGGATGAACTCAGTTTTAGCGAAGAGCTGAACCGGATCGAGAACAACAAGCAGCTGGTCAAAGACTGAATAAATACACTATGTCCATCTTTTGCTCATTCGTTGTTTGATATTACTACCAGTGTTGATTGACTTCCATTAATGGAGGAGACTGAAAACTCAATCGTCTGACACCGAACTTGGTGGAATTTTTTATTCCTGATGGTTATTTCAACTCTGACTGAGAACTGAAGGAGTAAAAAACTGACGGCTCTCGTGCTCTTGCAAGTTCAGCCCGCCAATCACAAGGCACGCCGGGGAGGAAACGGTCCAGCCTCGCTCTGATAACATGCTTTGCCTCTTACAACATTTTTCCATGCCTCACACCTCACAGACACTGATCTGATCTCGGACCAGCTGGATGGCGCTGTGATTTCATCATCATGCTGATGGAATCGAGGACGGAACGGCTCAACTCCCTGATAAAAAAAAAGTCATTAATCTTTCACGCAGGAGAATAACACTTGACTTGACTGTCGCTTGACCATACGACAAATGACAAGACCTGTTAACTCATCCCTGAAAGACAGAGCTGGGTGGCTCCTGGAGGGCTTACAACAGACAGCTGGCAAAAAAAAAAAAAAACAGACTCAAAAAAAGACTCAAAAGGAAGAAGAATCCAGCCCTTAACTATCCAATCTCCCGGCTGCACTCTGCTCTGTGGGTTGCCAACTGAGTGGATGAGCGATGTGGGCGAAAGGGAAGCAGCGCTGGAGTCACACTCAGGAGTGCAAACACAGAAATGGAGGAGGCTCACCGGTGCATTAGGGACAGCGCAGCGCAATTCGTTCCATTGGCAGGACTTCAAAGATGGAGAGGAGGAGGAGAGGGAGAGTGGGTGAGGAGGAGGAGGAGGGGGAAGAGGAGGGCTAATCCACCTCCCCTGATTCTTTCACCACCTCCACCACCATCACCAACACGGGCGCACACACTGACACACACTCAGCAGCAGCAGCAGCAGCAGCAGCAAGGACAGAATCATTCACCAGGTTTTCTTTCTTTCATTTTTTTGACTTCATAGACAATAACAAGATGGCTGCCTCCGCCTCCTCCTGACAAAACTCATTCTAACAGCTGCTGTGTTTGTTTTAACACCCGAGATTCCCAAACAGGCACCGCACTCTGAGGATTTGGTGTTTGCAGCTGCATTTTGTAGCTCTGCTGTTGCAATGCCAGAGCCCAAAGTACAGAGGGAAACACATGCACCGGTTCAATTAGCCTGTAAGACTGAATGTGTGTGTGGCGGCGCCTTCTTCTTCTTCCTCTCTGCTGAACTGTCAGCAGATTTCCCCACAAAATAAAAGACTGTTCAAAAGGGAAACAACATTAGTTCCTCACTCAGCCCGTGACATCCGTTCTGTTTGTTTATGTCTGAAACTGAGCTCTTGTATTGTGTCATTCAATATTGTGTATTCTAGTTGCCGTGGGTGCAGCTTGTTTGTCCTGGTGACACATGTCTTAGTGAAACCTGATTTAAACCTGATTCAGAGAAACCTGATTCAAAAAACGGTATTGCAGACTCATTTTTTCATTCACACCCTCTGTCTAGCCACCAAACAAACCCAGTTCAGCAAGTCCGTTTTAGTCTCTCCGGGGGTCAAACTGGCGTCTCTGTTCAGAAAACAGGAATGTGGAGAAAGCAGAACAGAGGAGCGCGAGAAGCGAAGGAGACGGCCGAGGCAGGCGAGAGCTCGCGCATCGGGAAGCTGCCAACCCTCGTTTGGCCAGCAACGGGACCGGTCTCGGATCGATCCTCCTCGCAGGACACCTGCCTGCAGTGAATCCAATCAATCCCGTCTCACTCTATCTCTGTGTCAGACCCCCGAGAGCCGTTTAAAAGGAGGCTGATTTATCGGAAACGCCACCGACAGTTTTATCATCATTCCCAGTGTTGGGCAGCTGAGCGCGGCACCGCTTGTTCATGGCGAGAAACTTGTAAGACTTGAATCCAAACATAGTAAGGTAAACCCATGTTTGGTACCACGGCAGGAGCCAAATCAATGTTTAACTGTTTTTTTCAGTCAGCTGAAGAGCACGGCAGGGCTTAAGTTACGAAGTACAGTCCTTTATATGTATAAAGAAAAGAAGCATCAATAACCGGACAGTCCGGAGGGAAGAGGAGTTACGGAGCTCACAGACCAGGAGGCCTGCTGCGATCAATAAGAGGCAAAACGGAGACCACTGTGGTGTGTCTCCAGTTACAGCAGGCCAGCGCAGAACAAACGCAGGAATCAGCCGCAACACTGCAAACCGCCGAGAGGCGGAGCAAGAGGCATCGATCCTGGCTTGGGGTGCGACCAACCCAACCCCCGCCCGCCTCCCCGAGCTCCGTGGGAAACCAAATCCAACAATCAGGATAATTGGGGAAGACCTTTTATTTATATGTCACACAATTTAAAGAGCTGTTTTCGTGACAAATTGCAGAAACTTCAAGCCTTTGGAAGTGTGAGGCTTTGTGGGGTCCGGTGAAGAGCAATTCCAACAATTATCTGTTGTTTAGTGCGTTTGAGTTTCAGCTGGTTAGCAAAGAGTGATCGACTTGATCCAGTCTGACAGCCAACAGGTTCTACTGGTGTGAGTCGAATTGAAGCAACTGAACTAGACGGCTTTGCATCAAGTTTGCAGGGTGAACAAACGAAAGGGGAGAGAAGTTTAACCAGCTCTTTAACAACCATAACAGTCATCCACAGTATACACAAGTCTATTTCAAATTCATATATGTCACACCGTGGTGAGGTTTTGTCTCGTCTTGGGGTTTTGTCTCGTCATTTCCTGTTTTATTTTGACAACTTCCTCTCGTTTCAGATCACAACCTCTCCTCATGTTCCACCTGTTCGTCTGACCCAATTACCCATTGTTTCCAGCTGTGCCTTGTTACCTTTTGTGTGTTCAAATAGTCTGCGTTCCCCTTGTCTTGTGCCAGAGTGTCTTCGTCCGTCACGTCCAGCCCTGAACCCGGTCACAGCCACAGCCTTTGCCTTAAGAGTCCACAGTAAGACGGTTGTTCCTCGAGATCGAGTGCTTTTTTGTTAAATGCTAAGTTTTGTTATTAGAATAGGATTTTGTTTACTAGTTAGTCTTTTTCCTCCTTGTGAGTGATTTATTTTTGTTTTGTCATTAGAATAGAACTTTTGTTAGTTAGTCAGTCCTTTTTCCTCCATGCGAGTGATTTTGATTTTGTTGTCAGTGAGAATAGGATTCTTATAGCCTGTTTTATTTGATCTCTCTGATCTGCGGACAATTGCTTGTGTGAAATAAATGTACTTGTTTTCCGTTAATCCTCTGAGTCCTGCCTCAAGTCCCGGCCTGACAATATATATATGTATATAGATACAATAATACTCATATACATGTGACTATTTATAATTGTAGATAAATATCTATATCATAACAGCCTTGTAAATACTTGGATGATACCACTGTGACTCACTATGGCCTGTCTGCCACGATGACTACTTCTATCTCTGCAGCTGGGCTTCCATGACAGTATTTCATAAAATAAAAGCAATATTTCTGAAACTTTGCAACTTCATTTTTTCTCCTATTCACCCTAACCAGTCAAAGCAGACCACTGCCCTCCAGAGTCGGGGTCTGCTCAGGGTTACTTCATACTGAGGAGTTTTTCCTGGCCACTGTGGCTTCATGCTGCTCTGGAGGGATCAGTTGGTTTTCTCTTTGATTGCGCAAAGCAATCCGAGACACCACTGGCTATGATTCAGCACTTTCTAAATAAAAGTTGATTGATAGATTTCACAGCCTGCTGAAAGGAAACAAATCAGAACTGGGAGTCATCACGGTTTCAAAGCGCAACACATTTTCCTCCCCCCTTCACATCTTGCAGCTGATATTTGTCCGTTAAACCGATTCAGGGGTCGGAGAGAGTTGTCGGGCGAATCCCTGCAGCCGAGGACGAAAATTCACACGGCGGTTTGAGGTGGGCTGCCGAGTGCGAGCCAAAGACACGGGGAAGTACGGCGTAATGCTCACTTACTCACTGGAACTCTTCAGGTTGTCAGCAGAAAACATTTAAACAGCTTCTCATATTTATATCTCCAGTCAAAACAGTGGCACAACCCCGGCCCCAAAGAAAATCCTTCACCTTCTAATGTTATTATGACAAGCATAAACACCGAAACACCAAAATCAACAACACACACCAAAAAAATAATCCCAACACAAAAGGACGACGTTCCCAACATCTGGAGGCTTCATCCAGCTGACCGCCACTCGGGCCACAGGGGTGAAATGCCACACAAATGGAAGAAGAGACTAGAAAATCGACTGTCCTGGAATTCCTACGGCCGACATTCCGGACATGTTCAGGGAACCACCAGGCGGTTTTTGATCTGACCCTCAGACCCTCAGCAGAGCTGCTCTCACCATGGAAGAGGAGTCACATCCACCACCACTAACACCACCAACCATCACCACAACCATCATGACTTGCTGTTCTTCTCTGGTCAGTTCAAAGTGTCACCGTCCAGTACACTGTTATATGCAGACGTGGTCGCCTCCAATAACAACAGGCGGCAGGATAATAGAGTTTTTAATTTTAAACTGAGATTGTTCTGTTTTAGGAGACACCAGCGAGACAGTGAGGTAAAATGAATTTACCAATGGTTTGGATGCAGAAGGCTGTTTGAGATAAAGACTATATTTATTTGCTAATTTTCCACACAAACTATGTAAACCAGTAGGTCCATTAGAACAGGCGGTAATGATGTGTCAGAAAAGCTGCAGGGTTTTATATCGGGTCAAGATGGATAAATGTAGTATTTCACCGTTTTATTTTGATGTTGATGTTTCTATGGACAGTAAGAAGTCTAAAAACCAACCATTCCAGCAGTTTGTTGGCTTTGGATGTCACAGCAACATGATCCAGTGGCGGTTTGGAGTTATGGAGTTGCAGGACTTGGATGCTTGCAAGAAAACCTAAAATAAATACTTCTCATAAACTATTTATGAGAAGACGTCTGAAAAAGTGATTACAGAAAAAGTCTGTCCCAGTCTGTGTGAGACTGAATTTCAAGTCCGTCTCTCTTTTGAAACTGGAGAAGGCAAGAGCCAGAGACACTGGAGCTCCGCCTTCTGTCACGTGTGAAAAGGACTTTTACTTTCAAAGATTAAAGTCCGACATCATAAGGAGAGAAGGAGAAAGAGAAAGAGAAAGGAAGACAAGAATTGTGGAAGGTGGATGGAGTTTTGACACTGGGGCCCTGGTCACTCCTTTAAATCACACAAGTGGTTCTTTATTCGTTCACCCTTCAGGCTGTTCGTTTGTCCATTCATTAATATTGATGAAGGCGAGATCAACTTCACTCGATACTGCCACTGATCTTTTTAATTAACTCTCTAAGTCACGTTAATTAGCCCTCTGACATCGGCCACGCCGGCTGGATCGTGTCAGTGGCTGCAGAAACAGTCTCTCTCTCTCACACACACACACACACGCACACACACACACACACACACACACACACACACACACACACACACACACACACACACACACACTCACCCTCTCCAGGTCTTGTCGGAGGTGTGTGAAGAGTTTGAGACGCCGGTAGAGGACGTCCTGCTCCTGCTGGGCCAGGTTGTCCACCTCGTCCCTCTTTAAGGTCACCAGGGGTTGATTGAAGTTGGCCTTTCTCTTCAGCTTCCAGAACTGGTATAAAAAGTCCACCTGATAAGAAAAAAAAGAGAGCCTTTAGACCGACAGGTCGCAGTTCGACTGATGTACCCTTTTTATTAAAGGTCCCATATCAGACAAATTCACTTTACAATTTTTCAACAATAACACACGACTCAGTGAACTGGGAAATGAGAAAGTGTCTGTCATTGCTCTTTGACACGCTTTACCTTTTCAGAGAGTGCATGCGCTAAACAGCCATTTGTGACATCACAAAGGGCAACATGGTCAGTGACCGCACCTGCAGTCAAGCCAGATTTTGTCTCCACCCTCTTGTTTTCTTTGTCTCCTTCCAAACATGCGGAAGGGCCAGCAAGGCATCAGATTTGAAGTGGAGGTAGCAAACACAGGGCTACGTGTGTGGCAGCTGTGAAAATGTGCTTCGTTATAATCAATTGTGTGAGAACAAGCCACTGGAGGAACGATTGAAAATACAAGTGAGAACAAAACTAGCGGGGATGTTAACCAGCGGGAAGGATTCGTATTTCTGGCAGCGTTTGAAAAGCTGACGGCCGCAAATCATTGGCAAAATTCTGAAACCCCTAATTCACAAGACTCCCGACCTTTGAGACATTTTAACTGCATCCCCACGACCTCCAATTAAACTCAATCAATGATGTCAGCCAGACTGTTCGTCCTGATGGATAATTAACTGTGGCCGGCTGGCAAACGGTGAAAATAAATCAGGTGCAGGAAAAACCAAAGACAACGTTTTCCATCGTCGCTGCACTGTCATGATGTCGTGTGTGCTTTCTTTTTCGCAGCGGGGAAGAAACCCAAATCAGTTGAGGGTCGCCACGTCCATATTTGCATCCCTGTTTGGCTGCGAGCACTCAGGAGCAACTTGAGTGCTTCTATATTTCAACCTGTTTTCCATCAAGGAGCCATTTTCGCCCCACGTGTCAACCTGATTCCAAGCTTTTTCCTTTTTCCTTTTTACACTCATGCTTTATTTATGCCTGAGTCACTGCTGTCTGCAGGAGAAGGTTATTTTAAAGTTGACAATGAGACGTGTGTGTGTGTGTGTGTGTGTGTGTGTGTGTGTGTGTGCTCCTGGCCTGCAGTACCTGCACGGTGGGCAGGGCCAGGTTCTCGGCCACCTCTCTGGGCTCCACCAGGCGGTAGAACTCGTCCTCCAGCTCCTGGAGCTTCTGCTTCCTTTGGCTCACCTTCTCCCTCTCCAGCTGGTCCCGCTCGGCCCTCTCCGAGGCCGACACCGACAGAGGGAACATCGCAGACCTCTGCTCCCCGTCGCCGCTGCCGTTACCATTAGGCCGGAGCCCCAGGTCCGGCCGCAGCTCCGAGCCCTCCCGGGCGGCGGCCGAGTCGGGCCTGGCTGCGCCGTGGGCCCCGTTGGCGGCGGCGGCGGCAGCAGCGGCGTGGATGCCGTTGCTCACGCTGCCGCTCATGCCGGTACTGCTGCTGTGCTCCAGGCAGAAGGACTTAAAGCGCACCTCGTCGTTCTCGGCCAGGATGGTCCTCATCTCCAGGCCGTGGTCGAAGGCGCAGGTTACGTGAAAGGCCACAATGCAGGAGGGCATGGAGCACTGAGGGAGGGAGAAACACACCAGTTTAAGAGACACACACACAAAACACATTCAGTTCCCTCATTGTCGTCCTAAGAGCAGCAAACACTATGATTGGAACAGCAGAAAGGGCTGGTAATATCCATCTAAATAGCGATACCAAGGTGAGTATTGGTATCGGACCAATACTTGCGTGATAAGATCGATACTTTTGTTGCACTTTTCTCCAACTCCAACTTCCTCAAAGATTCTCTCCAAGTCTGTCTACGTAAACAGCGACGCCCCCCTCCACTCCACTCACTGGTCGTGGACGACCTACAACCTGACTTTATTTTTCACAAATATCGGTGTGTAATAGAAGCTAGTTTTTCTTGCATTGTAGGTTTATATTTTTTTTTTTACATTTTTGCTTTTCTTGTTATTTTGGACATGTGACTTTTTTCTTAAACAACTGTGTGTAGTAAACAGTGGAATTGTTTTAGTATTTTCATACTGTTAAATTGTTTGATGATGATTATAATTAACTAACTATAGAGGAAAAATGATTTGCATTGATTTTGACATTTTAGGTAAACAATATTGGTGTTGATATCGTTCATGGTAGCCCTGTATTTACTCGGTATGAGATCTATACCAGAGTCTTCACTATCGCACACCTCTAATAGCAGCAGACATCAGTGTATAAATCACTGCTCCATAAAAGCGACTAAAATATGCAGGAATCTCTCGCAGCGACCTGATTAACGCACCCCCACTTTGACACAAATGCCTGTTAAAAACTGCTGCTGGCCTCCGTCACAATGATCAGTGTGAAGGTGTGGGAGGCACTTTGAGAGACCACTTGGAGTCCAGCAAAGCGGAAAGACGAGCCAAGTCAAAACAAATTGTTTCTGTAGAGTTTGAAGTGTGTGTGTGTGTGTGTGTGTGTGTGTGTGTGTGTGTGTGTGTGTGTGTGTGTGTATCTCCACAGCGCTATCGCTTACAGGTCACACACTAAGCGGCAGCCTCCCACTGAGCACCTCCAGGCATGGTGTGATGTGATGCACTGCGAGCGCACGCCTGTGTGTTCTTGTGTGTCGGTATATTTGCAAAAGTGTGTGTGTGTGTGTGTGTGTGTGTGTGTGTGTTTGTGTGTGTGTGCAGGTCGGCTGCGATACACTTCTTCCTTTCCGCTGATCTCCCGCGTTGTTTATGAGCGCGGTGGCAAAAAACAAGTGGAGCGATCCTGCCGACTGCACCATCTGGGAGGCCAGCTCCACTCATTCCCTCTGAACTCCCACTTTTATTTATGCTGAGCAGAAAGACGCTGAACATCGTCCACATTCTGTGTTTGATTCATGGCGATAATTAAACGGTCCTGTGTCCAAACCCCTGTCAGCGACTCCGGTGTGGCCGAATCACAATTAAGATGCATTAAGGAGATGTATTAGTGCCCCTTATGACATCACATAGAGCTGATTTGGAGTGTTGGAGCACACTTTGACTAAAGCGGGGGTTGAGTTTACCTTCAAAGGTGTTTCCTTGCAACAGTAAGTTATTTCCAACTATCTGCACATGAAACCCTGATTTGTTTATACTCTTTTATCCCATTACAGTCCTGATTTCATCAACCTGCTTAATTTGAAAATTCAAGGGACAATGATGATAATAATGATGATAAAACTCACTTCAGTCAGCAGTAGGCGTCTTTGCAGAAGTTTGCAAGCTTTTCTTCTCTTTTGAGCCCAATTAAAAAGGGAGAAAAATCAGCCCACGCCAAACACTACTGCTGCAAGACCGAGTGATTTTACAGAAACACCTCTTTTAAATCACACACAACTGCAAGGCAGAAGGAGTCCAGAAGGTTTTCCATTAAAACAGCCCCTGCCTGCCTCACGATGTTCACTTACTTTTTAACAATTTCCTAAAACAATGAGTGGCGCAACGTCACTGCGGAGAGCGTCTGAAGGTCCCGCTGTGCTGTGTGGAGCTCAGTGTGCTTCCCACACACATCTGCCCGGCGCCTCCCAGACAATTTAGAGGTGGCGTTTGCACACGACGACTTTCGAGGAGGTTCTGAATTTGGGCTCTAAAGTAACACAGCGGCATGAAAGAGTAGAGAGGCGGCACATTTTCGTCTTTCAGAGCCAGTAGGCGACACAAAGCAGCCGAGAGGTAAAAGCACAATTCCTTCATTGAGCCGAGCTGCAGTATTCATCCACACGCACACTTGATCTGCTGAAGGTGAGTGTGCGACGAGCCTGACTGGCCTCTCGCTTGTATCTTCATTTAATAGAGCGACAATTAACAGCCTTATTACGCTCAGATAGCTCGGCAATTAAAACAAGCCATTAAACACAAATATTTTGCGGCCCGATTTCACACTTGCAATTAGAGTTATTACAGTTGGAAGTGGAGGGAGAATAAAGAGAGGAGACGCGGCAAAGAATTATTAGGCAAAGACTATTTACGGCTACAATCAGCGCAGGCTGAATAAAGCTGCACACGGACGCTGGCCTTCAGGGATCAATTCCACCTTTCAGGCCACTTTTAACGCTGGCCGGCCTGCAGGCTAATAGCTGGAAAGTGCGTCGGTGCGGCTTCAGTTTGTGCACTCAGCAGCGTTTAGAGAGCTGCAGAGTCGTGCACGCCTGCAGAGAACTGCGTGCACTTGGCCACAGAGCAGGCACCGCTGCAGCTCTGCAGACGGAAGGGACAACCACTGGATATGATGTTGTCTTATCTGTTGGTCCGTTACGAAACATTTCTGAGGGCGATTTGATGTCGATGGCTTTGATGTTTCAAATATGACCCGCACATGCGGATTACATTGTTGTACATGTGTCTGTTTTGATGTTGAGACAGACCTGCGGCGAGTTTATGGTAGAAATAAATAAATAAATAAATAAATAAGCAGCTTTTCCCCATAAAGTGTCACAAAATAGCAATGAGGGGTGCGTGCACTTCTCAGGCAACAGTGATTTTGACCCTGGCGAGAAGTGCATGCACCCCTCATCGCTATTGTTTGACACTTGGCATGCGGCGCTGGTCCTCCGTACCTGTATGCAGGTCCCCGTGTGTTCTCGACACAGGCTGCAGGACAGAGCCCAGCGGCTGGCCGGGATGTGGGACACCTTGGTGATGGGCTCCATCTTCTCCGGACAGCCTATGCTCACCTGCAGGGGGAGGAACAGCAGTCAGAGAGTCTCAGTATTTTTGCATTGAGGAAAGAAAAAAAAAGGACATTTAACTGTTTCTGTGTGACGACTGAGAGGAAGTTTATTATTAGAGTCGCCTTTTCTCGTCACATTATCGCTGGGTTGGAGCACATTTATATTCCTAAACCTTGAAGTTTCAGCACATTTCACATCTCTCACACTAAAACAACCACAAATCCTCCGCCGGGTGTTTTCATGAGCTTATTTTGTGTTGCTTGGCAATCTTTGCCCCCCCCCCCAGCCCCCCTCACTTCTTTTAATTCCTTGCCTGTGAGTTGCTGGGCCCAGAGTACAGACACCTGTGCTTCTTGGAATAAAAGCACCTCTGTTAAGCACAGAGTGACTCACTCCATCTGAGTGATCCTTTCAGAAGGGCTCCGATCCCAAGAAGTGCTCCAGCAAATGTAACCAAAATGTCATTGACTGGAGCCAAACGTCGCTGCTGAATGGAGTGGAGAGCACTTCTCAGCCAGGCTCCCGCCGCTTCTTCCTTCCTTCCTTCCTTCTCTCATAAAAACCCATTTTCCATCTCTTTCCCGTTAACTTGTCTCTGTGGCTCCTCCCTTGTCCTTCACGCTCCCGTTAATAAGCCCACGGCCGACTTCCGCGGGGGTCGCCCTCCAACCCACTCGTCCTTCCATTGGATTTTTCTTCCTGCTCTTTCTCCCATCCGTCCATCCGGATAACACGGCCCCGCGGCCGCGGCTCATTCCTCCATTATTGATGTCTTTTGTGCGGCGCGCAGCAGCCGGGGTGGGGGTCAATTTTCACTAAGTCGAGCGCGTCGATGAAAACCGCAATCCAGACGACGGCGACGCTGCCATCGCATTGGCGTGCGCTTGTTTTGAACAGTTGATGCGCCGAGTGATCGATGCCGAAGAAAGAAGGATAAGGACAGAAAAGAAGGATTTCCTGCTTTTTGAATACGGTGGTTCATTGATTTGACGGTTTCTCGAGCCTGAGAACGCATGTACCACACGCACGCACATTTTCTTTCCTTCAACTTCTTCCTTTTGGTTATGAGTCGATGTTGAAAAGGCAAAGAAATTATGTGTGTGTGTGTGTGTGTGTGTGTGTGTGTGTGTGTGTGTGTGCTCGTGCACTAGTAAATCTCCAGCATTCCCATTTAAACATGTTGTGGCAATTACTTCTCATAATGGTGACAAAAATTTTCTGTCTTCAGAGGAATCTGCTGAAAATCCAAGATTTCAACCAAAGGCCATTAAAAAGGGGGGGGGGGACTTCGTTGTGTGTGTGTGTGTGTGTGTGTGTGTGTGTGTGTGTGTGTGTATGCGTAAGTAAAAGAAAAAGAGAACGTTATATTAAAAAAGCAGTTCTCTTCTTAGACTCAGGGGGCAAAAAGCAGTTTGGTCCGTGCACACACACACACACACACACACACACACACACACACACACACACACACACACACACACACACACACACACACACACACACAGTGACATTTTCACAGTTTCAATCTTGTGGAAATTTCCACTCCTGTCATGTTCAATAGAAACTGACTAGCCAAGGTTGCGATGGAGCGAGATTCCAAAAACACAAACAGGCAGAGAAAGCAAAGGCATGACATGCAAATCTTCTTCTTTTTTTCCCCTTCACTCCCCTTATCTCCTCCTCCTCTTCCTCCTACTCCTCCTCCGCGGTGGGGAGAAAAACAAAAGCGAAGTGAGCAGCGAAAACAATTAGCCCAATCAAGGGTGACAGAAGGCAATTACAAGTAATAGGCTGGAGCTGCCAAAAGCTACTCTATTACCGAGAAATCTGCTGCTGGAGCGTGTTGATGAATAGGGCTGACGACACCCGGCTGCCTCCCTCAACGGTCTGAAGGTGCGCGCCGGGCGTAAAGCAACATCTGTCTACGCCGCCCATATTCCGCAGCTCTCAGGTGAGGGAGGGAGGGGTGAAGAAAAAGAAGTCCATCATGAGGACGCGTCAGGCAGAGAGCAGCGGCGGCGGCGGTGGCGGCGGCGACGGCAGCGGCGGCCGCTCGGCTGCACACGCCTCGCAAATCAATGTACATTATCTTCAGTCTGTCAAGAGCGAGCTTCCTTTTAGCTT
>NW_027466083.1:5960000-6067500 GCF_046127955.1 Nelusetta ayraudi
GTCGCACACACGCCTCAGCTGACATGGAAACATCCCGACGAGCCAATCAGACGAAGATTAACGCCGGGCGACTGAGCTTTTCTCTTTCTGTGAGCTGATTGTCTGGAAAAGCCCAGAGGTTGTTGTGATGTGGAAAAAAAAAACTCAGTAGATCAGCAGCAGCTTGTGAAAACACTCACGCCAGTTGACGACAACCACAACCACGCCACTTCGGCCAACTTCCTTCGCCATTCTGAGGCGTCTTCCACCACATGTACAAGCCTGAATGCATGCAGTTGCTGCCAGGTGACTGACTAATACCACTGCCTATCTGAATGGCATCACCACATAAGCTGAACCAGACTGAGAAGCACTTATATACAGAAAAACAGCTTGCGTCTGAGTTTACTGTCTTTCTATCTGACTCAGATTTCTTTGACGGTCATGCAATTGTTACAAAACAAAGTTTCTCTCAGGAAACTGTGTATTGCAGAGAACCACGGAGTGACTCATCCGTAGCGCCGATCTGATTAACCCCTGTCAACGAGCAGCCACTCTCAAATGGGATCAGCTCTGAAGTGCCGCTGCCGCAGTGGCAGCAAATCTGAACCCGTTTTTTTTCCCTTCTTCTTCTCCTTCCCCCTTTGGTCGGCTAACAGACTCGACATCCGACACTGGATAAAGAGACGCGTCCAGCCAAGTGGCAGAGGAGGCGGCAGACGCAGGTAGTGACGGGCAGGCGGGAGAGTGGCTTTCATGCGGGACACACTGTGCCGGTCTGTCTGTGTTACGCAACCTGAAAAGCAGCTTCAGTGTCTGGTTGCACAGCGGCGACTCGCTTCAGCGAGACGAGGCGAGACTCTCACTTCAAAAAAACCAGCTCGTCCTTGTTCACTTCAGTCCCTGTTTTTTACCTCCACAGTTCTAAAGGCAGTAGTGAAGGCAACTGAGGGCTACTTTTTTCATTAATTATTAGCTCACTGATTTTGTTTATTTTGTTTAATGATTATTATTACGACTATTATTACTGTTATTAAATGACTCAATAACATGTGTTCAGCATGTTGTTTCCCATCTTGAATTTCATGCATGTCATCCAATCTGGCGAGGCGTGGCCCAATATGCTCTTCTCTCCAGCTGTGTATCGAGTGTCTCACACATACATGCAGTACATGCGTGCGTGCGTGTGTGCGTGCGTGCGTGCGTGCACACAAACACACACACACACACACACACACACACACACACACACACACACACACACACACACACACCTAATATCATGTGGGTAAACAAAGCCAGGAGCAGAAGGTCTAATGTTTGTCCAAGCTGAGGGCAGAGAGACACTGGAGACAATAACGCCGCTCTGCTGACACTCTCAATAGATCTTTCCGCTGCTTGGTAAAGTGTTGCGCCGGCTCTTCGTGCTCTTCACCTCTGGGGTCACATGCTGCGCAGCTCCGAGACGCAGCTCAGAGGCGCGGCTCAACCGACATAACGCTTGTGTGTGACGTTTTTTTTTTTCAAGAAGGCGAGGACATTGGAGAAGTGTCAGGACGCGACAGTGCAGCGGTTAACGCAGTCGCCTTGCAGCAATAGAATAGAATAAACCTGTATTAGTTCCATAGGGGGCAACTGCAAGTTACAGCAGCAGGAATGACAGATACGAATATGTAAAGAATGAATCATAAAAAATAAGAATAAAAAAACAATGTAATCAGCGGCCATATGTACTGTGCATAAGTACTTGTGCCTGCACACACTTTTCTTGAGAGCAGCTGTTCACTGGCTGCAGCGTTTTGCAGCTGCAGGAAGGGGAGGACTTGTGATACCTCTCCTTCTCTCCTTCACACACTTTGGGTGGAGCATCCTGTCGCCGCAGGAGCCCCTCAGTGGCCTGGGTGGGTGGCGGAGGGGGTGGGAGGCGGTGGTCCTGATGGAGGACAGCTAGGCTGCCATCCGCCTCTTCCCTCCCACCACAGAGACCAGAGGGCTTCCCAGGACCCAGCTGGACACCCTGATCACTTTGTCAAGCTGATGAAGAAAGTCTTCAGGTGGGGCCCCTCCACCTCCCCCACCAGCACTGACGGTGTTGTGAATCCAGTTAGGTTAGTTGTTCAAATGAACACCCAGGTGCTACTAAGATGTCACCATGTCAGTGTCCTTCCCCTGGAAGTTCACTGGTGTTGGAGAGGAGGGAAGGCACCTACAGATATCCAGCAGCAGCTCCTGTGTTTTCCAACATTAAGCTACAGATGGTTTTGGTCTCCGTTTCTCACATAGTTCATGACAAAACAGAACAAACAAAAAAACAAAAGAACAGTTTCGGTTTCAAGCACCAATCAACAGGATTCCACAACTCCAGGCCGATTAAAAGCTCATCCTCAAGACCTGATGTGTAAAATTGAGTCAGTATTTATCCATAAGTGAGGCAAAACTACCAAAGCAGCCCAGATTTTCAGAGGAAAGATTAAACGCATGCATGCAGACACGCTGGAAAAAGCCAGTTTCGGTCTAACCTTCATCGCGATATTAGAAGATCTCTCCACCTCTGGAGCGCCTGGTGTTTACATTGGAGGAATCCTAATGAGAAGAGCGGCGGAGGGGGAGTGTTTAGATGTTCCCTCCGTGGAATCATAACAGCACGACAGCTGAGTGACGCTTTGATCTCCTCCCGGCGTCCCATGAAATATTTATGGAGGAAGTGCACACAGCGAGGCTGCGAGGATCCCTCAAAAACAATGAGAGTCGGAGAAGCTCCTCCGGCGCCGAGACCCCGAGGAGAAGCGTTTTGGCTTTTTCTCCGAGTGTGTGGCGGCAGCAGCGCCGTGGGACAAAAGGAAAACATATGTTGTGGGGCGTTGGGTGGTACACGAGCCGAGCACACGAACAAGGAGGAGACCAGAGGCACAGCAGCAGTGATGCAACCGTTGTGCTGCATTTCAGCATTTCTGAAAGAATTTCTCCCATCACTCTCCCGGGTCGTCTCACTCGCAGCAGGACAGCAGCGACTGCAGATCGGTCAGGGATTGGAGCCATGCGGAGCAGAAAGCATTTACTTTTAAGTCTTTGCAAGTGTTGAAGGTTCGTCTAAAACAGAAAACATCAAATGGACGGAAAAGATGCGCAGCTCGGTTTTTGTGATTATTAAATTCAAATAATGGCCTCAATACATTTCAACCTTGTAATAAACTGTCGTCACAACTGAGGGGGCCGTTACACCAACCAACAAACCAACCAACCGACACGCTTTAATTGACCAAAGAGGAAGAAAGAGAAAGAGGTAGAAATAAGTGGAAAGATCCTGCAGGAATTGGATAAAAAATGAACTCATTTATTCTAGAGGGAAACTGAAAATATTCTCACACAGCCGTCCAAATTGACAGTATGAAAAAGAAAAAATGGCTTCAAGCCTTCAAGACAACTTTTTTAGGGACAAATCAAATAATGTAAAAAAAAAACAAAACTAGTGCTGCTCTACCTGAGACAACCTGACAAGACAAAGGTGTGGGGAGGAAACCAGAGGAACGTGGGATAATAAAGTGTAAATTCAGACAGATCACCATAACCAATTATTCTCGTTCAAATAATAATTAATATGAATTAACACAAAGAATAAACTTTTAACGAATAAGATAAATTTGGCTCCGACAACAACATTGCACTCAGGGAAAACTGAGACTTTCTTCAAAGAGGTTCAACCACTGGACCGACAGCAGCGACTGGACGACTGCAGGGTCGAGAGCTGACAAGGCTGCGTTCAAGTGCCAGTGAGACCAAACGAACCGAAGCAGAGAAAAGCTGATAGAGAGACTCTGTTCCTCGTCTTCAGTGCGACGCTTCTTGGCCCTGTGTGGGTCTCACTTTTCTCCCTTTCATAAAGCGGCAATAACCATCTTCCCTCCAGCGGGGACGAAGTGGACGGCGTTTACATAAGACACTTCCAGTGTGGGCAGAGACGCACAGCTCGCTTCGACTCCACACCCACACAGGACACGTGGAGTTTAAACACATCTCAGCTCCTGACAGACCGCTGGCAGACAGCACAGAGTCCTTCCAACCAGATTACAAGGATATGTATTTATTATATGTGTGTGTGTGGATAAACAGATGAGACGAAAAATAAAAAAAAGGTTAACAGCAGAAGAAACAGAAGAAGACAAATGAGTTCTCAAAGAAAATAAGTGCAAAAAGTGACAACTCTTGACCAGCAACTTCAACAAACCACAGCTGATTTAAACCTGTAAAAATAAGTTGTGAGTTATGATTCAGCCACAACACTAAAAATGCTCACAGTCAAAATGAGTGTCAATAACTGTCACGCTAACGTACCGGTTTCCAACTTTTATTGTTTCCAAACAACGTCCATCCAAGGTCACCTGGTTTAAAAAAAAAAGTTGCTTCATCTTTTCTCTCCAGAGGTTTTAATGCTGTGGTTGATCTGCGCTGACAACCAGTCAAAGCCCTGATGAATATGCTAAACAGCCGTTTATCATCCCTGTGGTTATACAAGAGGAAATGAAACTTTTTCTCTCTTTTTTTTAAGATAAATATTTCACAGGGCACAGCCAAGACGTAATGTAATCTGCATGATCAGGCTTATTGTTGTCAGACTGCCAAGGGGCCCAGACCCAGCCAGGGGCCCCGAGCCAGGGGCCCCGAGCCAGGGGCCTCTGGCCAGGAAGCTTGTAGTTTATAAATCAGTATTTTATGCCAGTATTTGCATGTTCAAAGTCCTTTTAGATGAAGAAAATAAAGTGCAGCTATTTGACCTGGCACGTCAGAGGGAACTTTTCCGAAATCCTCTGGACTTATCATACACATCCATCTGGTAAAGAGCTCTCAGAAAGTGTTTGGATCGGAGAGGCAAAAGTTGGAAGGTGGACAAATCAGATTTGGAACAGCTTTTTACTGACAAGCTTGAGGACCATCAAAAACCGCTGTCTGCTGGAGGTTGGCAAGACGGATGAACGTTGTAATTTCTAGGGCTGAAATCTAAGTGATCCAGCTCCTGTGCAAAAAAAAAAAAAGGGTACGAATCCAAATCTAAGAAATTGAAAATTAAGGAGCAACAGAGAGGAGAGACGGAGAAATCGCTGAAGCAGCCACGAGGTGATAGAAGACACCAAAAAAAGATAATAAGAAAAAATTGGTGAGACTGATTGAAAGAGTAATATGAGTTCTGCTCTAATTTAATTTTAACTCACACAGTAGGAAAAGTTGAAACGGGCTCATTAAAAATCAAGATTTCATATTGCAGTAACAAGCTCCTTGCGTCGGTTAAAATTCCTCAAAGGGTGTAAAAAAGCTGCTGACAAAGCTGCGGTGCGCGTTACCGAGGCAATTACAGCGGCGCAGACGGCACATGTGTGACAGAGGGAGAAGTTTATTTTCAAGTCATTCGGCAAAAAGAGAAAGAAAAACCCTCACAAAAAAGCCAGAGGTCGAATCTACTTGGAAAAACTCTGCGGTAAGGAATGCTTCTCGAGACGTAGAGTTCTTGTAAAATGCAAATAACCACTTCTCTGTATGCATGTGTGTGTGTGTGCGTGTGTGTGTGTAATAATCTCATTCTTGAAATGCCTCACTGTCACAGCACGGCTGAGAAAACCGGCGATTCCTTTTTCTCCCTTGTAATCCCTCTCATTCTTTGCAGTGTGTTCACATCAAATAGTGTGTGTGTGTGTGTGTGTGTGTGTGTGTGTGTGTGTGTGTGAGCGCATGCATGTCAGTCTTGTGCCAGCAGCTCCTTAACCCCGGACACCCCCATAAAAATACAACTCCCCCTGCTCTGAAGCAAAGCCTCATATCAGCATGCAGAGCAGAGAAGCAAGAATCAGGCAAGCGTCCAGCAGGCTGCAGGGTTTCCCACCCTGGGATGCAGGGGCAACCTCACTATGTGTGCTTCAGGAGTGGAGTTCGTGTTTGCCTCTGCAGGAACAGGTTAGCGCACGAGTAAAAACACGGCGGGCGTGATGTAAAGTGCTGCACGCTTTCACATTTTTATTGAACTGTAAAAGAAAGGGGCAGAAAGAAAATTATGTTCAAGGTCCAGAATTTGTTGCCGCACGAACATGATGAAGCAGTATTAGTTCAGCATAATGTTGCATAATCCTTTGTATTCCTCTTTATGATCATTCATTTTGCTATTTTCATTTATAACAAGAAATAAATACAGCGCATCTCAAAATGTTAAATTCGCATTTTAGCAATAGAAGAACCATCTGAAAACCTCAACAAGTGGCTGAATAATGTGACTACAGTGCTCTACAATGTGATGCTCTGATCACATTGAAAGCATAGTGTCAATGTCTCAGCTGATCATTTGAATAAAATGACCTAAACACAGAGTCAATAAAAACCATTTGATCATTTTCCCCCCACCTATTGCAAACAGATTAAACCGGATGGAAACATAACAAGAGGGCAACAATCGCACACAGGTAGCGGAGCGAGGGAGTAAATGGACTGACGGCACCAAACATTTGTTCATGAATTACTAAGATGTGTTGTAGCGGCGCTGCTTTCAGCCAGTGAGTCATCTCCATAGAGTCATTACTGGAAGGTCTGACTCATCCTTTGATGTCATATCCGTGTCAATAAATCAATCAGGCCACTCAAACGGCGTATGTTGCGTGCACGGTGGCCTTTCCAGAGACGCTGCTGCTGCCTCTTAATCTTCTTCTTTTTCTTGCGCGGTTTGCAGGACTTCCTTCCTGCTTTCATTGTGACTGAAGGTCACTGATTGGTTTACATGATGGCGAGACATGGTGGTGATAACAGTCTAGATATTGGAGCGTGGCGTGTTGAGCGAGCGAGATGATAGACTGCAGACTCAGCAGTTGATGGTTGATTTATGGTTTGATTTACGGCTGCACGGACGGACGGATGGATGGATGGATGATAGTTGAGTGCATGTACAGCGCCTTGAAAAGTATTCACCCCCCCTTTGCTTTTATCTATTTTGTTAGATTTCAGCCTGTAATTTAAATGTTTTTCATCTGAATATTTCGTGAGATGGATCTGCACAAAGTAATCTAAGTTGGTGAAGTGAATTGAGAAAAAAATATATAAAAGAATAATTTGAAGAAATAAAAAAGTGGAAATTGGCATGTGCATATGTATTCACCCCCTTTGCTATGAAGCCCCTTAAAAAGTGCTGGTGCAATCCATTACCTTCACAAGTCACAGAATTAGTTCAATGAAGTCCACTTGTGTTCAATCTAAGTGTCACATGATGTGTCAGTATAAACACACCTTCTCTGAGAGGCCCCAATGGGCTGCAACTCTACTTAGCAAGAAGAATCACATCATGAAGACCACGGAGCTCTCCAAACAAGTCAGGGACAAAGTTATAGAGAGATACAAGTCAGGACTGGGTTACAAAAAAATATCTACATCTTTGATGATCCCCCAGAGCACCATCAAATCTATAATCGCCAAATGGAAACAACACGGGACCAAAACAAACCTGCCAAGACAGGGCCGACCACCAAAACTCACAGACTGGGCAAAGAGGACATTGATCAGAGAGGCAACACAGAGATCAAATGTAACCCTGAAGGAGCTGCAGAGTTCTACAGCAAACACTGGTGTGTCTGTCCATAGAACCACAATACACTCAATAGAGCTGTCCTTCATGGAAGCTCTATTGAGTGTCCTTTATGGAAGGGTGGCCAGAAAAAAGCCTTTACTCAGTGTTAAAAATAAGAAGGCACGTTTTGAATTTGCTAAAAAGCATGTGGACAACCCCCTAAATGTATGGCGGAAGGTGATCTGGTCAGATGAGACAAAAATTGAACTTTTTGGCCACAAAGGGAAATGCTTTGTCTGGCAGCAACCCAACACTTCCCATCATGATGTCCAACCTGCTGATGTTTTGCAGCAGCAGGGACGGGGAAATTGGTCCGCATAGAGAGGAAGATGGATGGTACTAAATACAGGGACATTCTGGAGAAAAACCTGTTTCAGTCCACCTGTGATTTGCGACTGGGACGGAGGTTTACTTTCCAGCAGGACAATGACCCGAAGCATACTGCTAAAGCTACGCAAGAATGGTTTAAGGAGAAGAAGTTAAATGTGCTAGAATGGCCTAGTCAAAGCCCGGACCTCAATCCGATTGAAAATCTCTGGTTTGACTTGAAGACTGCCGTTCACAAGCGGAAACCATCCAACTTGGAGGAGCTGGAGAAGTTTTGCCATGAGGAATGGGCAAAAATCCCAGTTGAAAGATGTGGCAAGCTCATAGAGACCTATCAGAAGACACTTACAGCAGTAATTGCTGCAAAAGGTGGCTCTAAAAAGTACTGGTTCAGGGGGGTGAATACATATGCACATGCCAATTTCCACTTTTTTATTTCTTTAAATTATTCTTTTATATATTTTTTTCTCATTTCACTTCACCAACAAAACAGATTACTTTGTGCAGATCCATCTCACGAAATATTCAGATGAAAAACATTTAAATTACAGGCTGAAATCTAACAAAATAGATAAAAGCAAAGGGGGGGGGGTGAATACTTTTGCAAGGCGCTGTATGTTCAGATGGATGGATAGATTGTTGCATGGATGGATGGACAGACAGATGGATGGATAAATGGATGGGTGGATAAATGATGCATGAATGATGGGTAGATGGATGGATGGACAAATGGATGGATGATAGATGCACATATGGATAGATGGATGGATGATAGATTGGTGTATGGATAGATTGATGGATGGATGGATGGATGGATGGATGGATGATAAATAGATGGATGGGATGAATGAATGACAGATGGGCATATGGATAGATGGGTGGATGATAGATAGATGGATGGATGGATGGATGGATGGATGTAGATGGATGGATGGATGGGTGGTAGATGGATGGATGGATAGATAAATGGATGGTAAGATAGATGGTTTTCTTGCAGTCATTTTGAAAGTTTGCATTGAAAAGTTTTTTCCCTGACAGAAATTCCAAGAGAAATGTGTCACTGAGCCGCTGCGTCACCGGACTGACTGACTGACTGACTGACTGACTGACTGATGATCTCCGCTGCCAAGCTGCCGTCTGGGAAACGTCACAGTAATGACTGCCGAGCACCGAGGATGGGAGTTTTTTTCTTGAAATGGAACCCAGGTAACTGCCGTCCTAAGTGGGAGCTCAAGAATGAAGAATGTGGCCTGTGCTCTCTTTATGTCAGGGCCACTTACAGCGGCTGTCTCCTCACCTTCCCACTCACTTGGCTCTGCTCACACGCCGGCTTAGGAGGGGCATAAAAATTCAGTGGCACAACCAGGAATACTGTACCAGCAGGAGTGATGGCCCATGGTTTAAACCAGCCCCATGAGAAAAGAGGCAAAAACAAAGAGCACCTTCAGGAACATCCTTGATAGATGATGCGCTGGCGGCCACTTTATTAGGCTCGCTGTTCAACAGCTCGTTCACACAAACGGCTCATTCAGTCGTTCACTCGGTGCGCATGAGGATGAGCTGCCTTCAAAGACAGCCATGGGTAATTGGTCACAGATATCATGAGAACGTACTTCAGAGTGACATGTTTGTTAATGAACCGCAATGATTCTGGAGCCGTGACTGTGTGACTCGGGGCGGCGGGCGAGCCTGTAAATGTGACCTTTAATAGCAGGCTGGGAGAGAATTAATGGCTCATGACTTGTGGAGTTACGGGGGAACATTTTTAAGATGCCAGCGCCAGTGTGTGAGCGCGTGTATGTGTGTTTTTGTGTGTACTGTGTGTGTGTGTGTGTGTGTGTGTGTGTGTGTGTGTGTGAGTGAGCTGCCATTTTGTTCTGTGGTTCAGATGCTAGTACAGTCTGCCTGTTGTCATGGTTATGACTCAGACTTATTAATACCACTCCACACGAGTACCGCAGGCTGCTGCGAATACACACACACACACACACGCACTGCACAGACAGTGAAGGGAAGAAGAAAAAAAAAAAAGCAGACGTGCAAGCGATCCAAAGTGGACCGGCCAAGATTCCGTACACACGCAACAAATCAAACACACATGATCTCCCCTCACGGCAATAAATAAAAAACAAACTGCACAATCCTGTGGAAAACGACACGAAAACATGAGGGGAATGCCCGCACCCGGCCCTTAGTGTGTTCTCCGTGTGCGTCTTCCTGCAACAGCCCCACCAACACGCACACACACACACACACACACACACACACACACACACACACACCTCCTTTCATTCAGGCCTGTCCTCACAAATGTGCAAACAATCTGACAACAAAAGAAACAAAGTGAGAGAGAGAGACGCGCACACACACACACACACACACACACACACACACACACACACACACACACACACACACACACACACACACACACACACACACACCCAAAGACAGACAGACAGACAGACAGACAGTATGTGTGTGTGAGTGTGAGAGAGAGAGAAACAGAGAAAGAGGGAGAGAGGGGGGAGAGAGGGAGAGCTGGGGTGTGTGTTTGTGCCTGGAGCGAGGTTTGTGCCGACCAGGCCAGATTGATGCTTTCATTGATATTTTCCACCCAGTTAGCTGGTGTCCAGGGAGGCGACGGCGTCACAGGCAAGGCCGATGTTGGAGCGGAGGCGGAGGCGGAGGCAGAGGGGTAGGTATAGGGTGGGAGGGGATAGGAGGGGGGGGTCGGCTCAGATGACAGGAGGCCAAAAATGTTTTGTCGCACCCTTTCAGCTCTGCTCTCTCCCTCGCCTCATCTCTCATCTCACCTGCACTGAGGCTTATTTGTGACAGGAAGGTCCAACAGGTTTTTTTTTTTTTAGCCTAAATCTAATTTAAATCGTCCTGTGTAGTCCTTAAAACGGAATTTGGAATTCAGCTCAAATGCCTTGGTTAGCTAGAAAAAATGTTCTGCTGCCTCCGGCTCGTCCTCCTGTCTCCTCTTCCACACGACATCACTGCCCTCGCTACTGCTTCACCAATAGGTGGCGCTGTAACAGTGTGGTGATCTGGATCGCATCCAATCGAAATCTTCCCTGGATTTACAGATAATGTGTTGAACATCCAAAAACACATAGTTCCCCCACTAGAGGCCAATGCCATGAAGTGAACAGTATGGCTGTTGGGAAAAAAAATCGATATATTTTTCCAAGCAGTAAATAGAAGGTCTCAAATTAAATCTCGTGGAAGGAGACACAATAGCTTTGCCGGCCTGCTCGCTGGCAGCAGCGAAGCAGGGTTTGCGCTCAAGCTGCAGAGCGGAAATGAGACGATGGCGACGTTTCTTCGCTGGAAACGGAGCTCGTTGGACTTCGGCTGGGTGAGAGAAAGAAAATCCATAAGGCCACGTGACCTTCAGAGGCCTGGACGGGGGCAGGAGGCGGAGCTTCCCGGGGCAGAGAGGCAGCCCAATGGGTGGAGCCTCAGACGTAGGTGGAAGAGCTTGAAAGTTGAAAGCTGGCGTCAGTGGTGTCTCTAGCTTTAAATTTGCTTTTGATTTTTGTGTTTTTGCTGTTGTTTGGTGACTCCCATGAAGGTGAATGAGACACCAATCCAAAGCAAAACCCAGTTAGACAGGGAAATCAGATTTACAGAGTCTTCCGTCAAATCCCACCCTCCCACCGGCCCACACACACACGCAAACACGCACACATATCAGAAACTAAAGCGCTGCTCCATATTAATAGACATTTCACAGCTGCATGGCAGATTTAGAAATAAATAAATAACAAAGCACGCGTGTCTGAGTGTCAGAGGAAGATTTAAAGGCCCTGTAAGACGGATGGAGGCGCTGAGGTGTGGCATTTTGACAGCTTCAGCTGGAATCACAGAGGAGGACTTGTGAAGCCTTCGTATCTTAGCAAAGCGCTGCACGTAAATATACAGCGCAGTCAATAAAAACGTCTCGCAGAGAGAAATAATAATAAAAAAAGCCTGTTAGTGTCGAGGCAGCGAGCGCAAGTTTGGCTGAAGTGCAGCCGCGGCTCCGTCTCTTTAGCACCAACAAGGTGTTTACGCACGTGTGTTGGAGTAAATGTTTGGACTAAATATTTGTCATTTGCTGTATGCAGCACGCCGCCCACCACCCCCCTATCCCACCTTTGTGGGTTCGCTTTGTGAGAGTGTGTGTTTTTTTTATTTATTTTTTTTTATTCTCTGCTTTTGTGATCAGAGTCGACGTGTGGGAGTTGTTTTTAAAAAACTCCCTTGAAAGATAAAAGAAGAGGAGAGGCGGCAAAGTGGGAAAGGAAACGAGGGCTGGAAAAAGTAGTTAGACAAAAAAAAAAATCATCGGCAGAGCGACGGTATGAACGCAACAATCTGCACAACCGCTGAGAGCACGCACATAAATACAGGATGCGGAATCATCTGTTTAGTGTGGATGTAACACGCACACACGTGCGCACACACACACACACACACGCGCGCGCGCACACACACACGCAAACTCACATGGGGAGGAGAAATGATGCGAGCAGACAGTGAAGTGTTTTAAGTTCAGGGAAACATAAACAGGTCATGAATATTAACACAAAGAGCCAAGAGATGCAGCGAGCAGAGAGAGAGAGAGATGAGGGAGTGGGGTGGGCGAGGGGGGGGGCGGCTGTCATGTTGTCAAACGAGAAGCAAGAAGAGTCTATTTGTGTTCAAGTGAGTGTTTCTGAAGGGGGAAAATAGTTCAGTAAATAAAGTGGATGGGACGACGTTGACCTCTGCTAAGTGGTCCACACACACACACACACACACACACACACACACAGATGAGTGATGGCACCAACCAACGGGTGTTGGCTCCGCCCACAGTTTTTGTCCACTTCCAGACTTGTGGAAGGTCCAGCAAAGCGTCATTTTTAGCAGGAAGCTCTAAACAGAGGGCTAAATATGATGTTTTCTGGGCTCTTATGATACAGTTCCAGGCTGATCGGCCTCCTCCATCCTACCTTGAAGTGATTGTGCCGACACTCTGCTGCTGCTACAGCTGCCGCTGCTACAGTTGCTGCTCCTGCCACCGCTCTGCAGAGCCCCCGGCTGTCCTGCCAGCAATTTGTCTTTTTGCCAACAACTTTTTTTCCCCTCCCTCCCCACTTTTCCCATTTTGCTAAATCAACATTTCTCAAGCAAACGCAGCACAAAAGCTGCAGTCTAATATACACACAAGGTGCTCAGCGAAGCACTTTTTAACGGCAGGTGAATCACCGACTCGCTGCTTTGTTTACGGCCAACAAACGACGGGCCGCCGCTCCGAGGGGTCAAAAGGGTGGTTTGACTCGGCGTGTGGGGTCGGCCCACGATGCCAGGTGGCTCTGGAGAGCAACTGAAGCAGGGGGAGGAGCATCATTGTTCTACGCTACATTGACTATTTTTGATATTTTTTGGTTTAGAGGCAATTAGTGTGGATGTCTTTTCCGCAGCTGCACAAGGTCAAAGTTGATTGAAGGCGCTGCGGCTCTTTGAGGCCAAAAGGTTTAAAACTAGTTCAGCCCCATGAATGCAAACACTGTGGATTTGGTTAAAAACATCCTTCTATTTCTATAATAACAGGTCAGAAATGACATCTGCTCGAAAAAACCTTTAACATTTCTAAGGCCATTAATTTAATGACTTCTATTTTAATGTCGCCCCCTCATTAACCTTCCTCCCCCTCTAATTACAAAAGAGAGCACGGTGGAGTTGCAGCCAGATGTGCGAAAGGAACTGTACAGTGACACACACACACACACACACACACACACACACACCTGCTGTGTGTGCGTGCAGTATATGGGGCGGCTGCATGAAGGTGGCGGCAGCAATGTGGGATGCATATGTCTGAAGTCTGGAGGTTTCGCAGCAGAACGCAGCGCTGCAAAAAATCCCCCAGATTCACAAACGCTCCAGCAGCGTCCCGCCAAAATAAAACACCGGCCAAACGCTTAACACAACAAACCAAAGGGTCAAAATCCTACTTAGATTAGACAACTTTGATTTCCAGGACTGACGGCGATGTGACGGCAGACCTCAGTTACTGTGGATTGACTGGTGCAGCGTTGTGATGTTAACCGCAACTCTGAGCACTTCACGCCCTCCGTCCTCACTCTGCACACAACAACGTCACTTTTGCTTTGAGACTAGAGAGTAACGCTGCTTGGCTCAAGCTGCTTGGGAAAACACATGAAAGCAGCTGAAAGGCTGTTTTGAAAAGGCTTCTTTGCTGAGCAGTTCAATTATTGGCTTGGATAAAAACAACAACAACAACAACAACAACAACTCCTCAAGGCTCCCAATAGGGAAAAAGTCTCAACCCATCCAGGCTGAGATGCAGATGAAGAGCGATCTGCTAATAATCTGCGAGAGCTTTGATTCCTGCTGTCGTTGTGTGTTGGGGTCCTTCCGGCCCAGGCGGCCCATCTGAATGCCAACCACAGGAGGCCACAACAGACGTAGGACCTTTCAAATAGAATTAATATTAACATATCAGCATTTACACCCGGGTCGTCTCTGATGTTTTTATTATCGTCGTCAATCTTTTTCCTTTGTTTCCCCGCCAAACGCGAAACCCAATTTCCTGTGGACAAACAAATCAGGGCGACCCTCGCAGACCCACGGTGTCGTTCAACGGCGGCCGTCATGGGAAAACTCACTCCTGTTTACATAAGTGTTGCGAAATTCTCGGAGTGTTTTACAGCGTTCGAAGCTCCTCTTCACACGCTGGGAAAGAAAAAAAAAAAAAAAACAGAGAAAAAAAAAATGGCGACGTATCCGGGGAACACAAAGCCACGGCCCGCTGACAACTTTATTAGCGGAGACACTGTGGGAAACTCTTGTGGGCTTTGAAAGTGAGACGAGAGGAGGGGGGAGGGAGGAGGAGGAGAGGGGCGGAGCGGGCGGAAAAAAAAACAGGCTGGAAGCCTCCGGCTTTGCGCTCGCACGTCCACGCACTGCCAGCAGACGCACACATGAAGAATGTGGGGCAACCTCAGCACTGCTTTCCATACATCTCTCTCTCACACACACACACACACACACACACACACACACACACACACACACACACACACACAGAGGCGCATACTTGCGCCCTCTTCCTGCATTCCACTCCTGTCTGACACACTTCCAGTAAGCCCACCAACACGTTGAAAAAAATAAAAAAAACAAGCCCACCAACACAACCCGCACCAACGCCTGCACTAAAAACACACACACACGCACACTCGGTCGCACACAAAGACCCAAAACACAGGCATCTTTACAGGAAAACCTGGAGAAAAACACTCCCATGCCACAGGTGGCCCCAGATGTTCCGCACCGCCTGGTTTTGGGAACATGACAACAGCAGCAAACACTCAACGTTTGCTTTAAAGGAACAGTACAAAGTTTTTCTAATTTACAGTGACTGTTTCAAATTCTGTTGTTTTTTTTCTCCCCACAAATGTGGAAGTTGTAACGGAAAGACTGACACACCTGTTGCTGGCCCAGCCTGCGTGTTGGATTATGTAACTTTGCTCGACTGCCCAGCACCTCTGGACAACAACACAGCCTTAACCCAGCTGACCAGTCTGAAGCGGCACATCCAAAAATGATATTCTGAACTATCATTTAAAGGTGGAAAACTATGTTATAGTTACGAAAGGTCGAAACATCTGCAGAGTTTTTCTTTCTTTTTCTCCGAAGTCAAAAGTCAATCAACATGATGATTGCGCATAGTTTGATTCTTGTAATGTTAATATGATAATTCAGAACAACTTGATAATAAAAACTACAGGAGAGGAAAGACTTGAACATGATTTCACTTTGGGAGCGGATGAAAACATTTTGCCTTCTTGTTTGCGGTTGCCGCCTGATTTGGGGCCTTTTGATGAGCTTTCTTTTTCATTTCCTCCGCAGAGACGCTGTCCCACTTGCTGTAATTCTGCGCTGATTATGTGACACACATAATGAAGCGGGGACGGCGGGGGTTTGATGAAGTGACGGCTGAAGCTCTCAGTATTTTGTTAAATTCCCACAATTCTCTGCCCATCGTCACCATCCCTGCCCTCAGTCGCTCCTTTGCATCTTCCCATTTCGGGAAACATGAAAACAAAATGCAACAAAACTGTTTGGTTCAAGGTGAGTTAATGTTCGACAAGATCAAAATGAGAAAGTTCAGTTCATTAAAACATGGAGTGACAATTTTTCAACAATTAGTGTTGAAAAGAAAATTTTCTGGTCGCGTTTTTTTTTTTCAAAAACACGTCTTTTTCCAAGAGCTCTGGACAATGTTTTGCTGGATGAATGGTGGTTTGACTGCTGTCTGATGGGGACAATGTCGACAAAACGAAGGCCTCTCCTCCACTCTCCTCCACTGTGGCTGTTCTCTCAAGACACTTGTGTCCAATTTTTCACCTGAACCCGTTCAGCGTTAGCGTTAATCAAGCGACACTAAAGATTTTATTCTATCTAGCTCGCCACATGGCGTCGTTTCTCCTTTCTTGTGTTTTTCTCCCCGGACTCGGTGGGGTGTGGCATAGCACAAAGCCTCCGTCCACGATGTTTTTTCACCCTCAGGATTTAAGCGGAGCGGTGAGGAAGCTCCGGCCGTAGGCCTGTAAGAGTCGATGACCTCACCGTGGCAACCGGCCCACGGGCCACAGCGGGATGGCGGGCGGTACGGTGGCGAGGCGGCCGCAAAATAGAGGGCGGCGACGAGAGAGAGGCGGCAGCGCCGATGCAAATGTTCCTATAAAGCGACATAAAGAAGAGGGGGGGGGCGAGCAAACAAAAGGGAAGGCAGATAACTGTCCAGCGGCCTCTTTGGTTCCACTCTTCACATCTCTATTTCACTGCGCGTGCGCACACACACACACACACACACACACACACACACACACACACACACACACACACACACACACACAGTCTCCAGTCAAAGGGGGCTGGCAGATGGTAGGTGGGCAGAGGACGGACGGCGTGTTGGTCCAGATGTTGTTGCAGACACACATCACAAGGCAAAAGGGCTTTGATCCAGTGAACCATGGAGGAAATACAGCAGGAGAACCGACTGCTGCTCGGAGGACGGCGGGAGGAAAAAAAACAGAAAGGGAAGAAGAAGAAGAAGAAGAAGAAGGGCACAACGTTTTGGACGCACGTTAAGTTCAAGAGACGAGCGATGCGAAATGCATCAGCATCTACGAAGCAACGGCCGCGGTGTGACTGTGACCGAGGAGGACGTATTGTGTATTGACATCCATGAAAGTACGTGCACACACTCACACGCGCACACGATTTGCCACGGCACACGGACTCCAACAAAGAAGCACCGAAACACTCAAACACAAACGCGCGCACGCCAACGCACACTTTAAGCTACAGTAAACACCAGCGGCCGCAAAGAAAAAGCCACACACGCCGAGTTCTGATGTGGTGGAATCGCCTCAACACACACACACACACACACACACACACACACACACACACACACACACACACACACACACACACACACACACACACACACACAACTTTTTTTTGGTTTGCTTTTCTTCTGGTAATGTAATTTGAAAAAGCTGTGAGCATTCATGAACTGGAGTGAGTGTGTGCAAGTAAGAGTCCACAGTTGAGTCGTCTTGACTGGATGCCTGCTGATCGCAGCCGTCAGGGTCGAATAAAGGTGAGATCCGTCAAAAAGTGCCAAGTGAATCTCCGGTTGGGAGCGGCGGACTCATCCCATGCCAACGCATTTAGGTTTGGCCAGCTGCTTAGTCGGCTGCAACTCATTCAACTTCAGCCGGTTGAAAAAAAAAGAAAATTAAAAATGCCCGTCTGAAGGTGAATTGTTTGAGGCTCCCGGGTTCCAGTCCCCAGCCTCAGCCCGGGAAGCCTCCTGAGGTGAACGGGTTCGGACTGAGAGTCTGACTCACCCCTGCAACCAGGAAAACCAAAAGCCCGACTCTGGCCAAGGATGGAGTCAGCGCGGTCCAGACTCAGCACCGCCGGCCGAGCAGCTGAGCAGTCATCCAGTGGTCGCTGCCAGTTGTGACTGCTCTGACATTTGAGGGAGGTCAGCCAGCCGGCCGGCGGGTCGGCGGGTCGGTGGGGACGGGTCGGAGACGCGGTCAAAGACGCAAAAAACAGTGGCTTCGCTATTTGGCTGCGTGACGGCCGTTAGCACATGAAGGAAGGTCACCCGGACGGCCGGATGTCAGTCATCGCGGTCGGCCTGCGAACAAGGCGGCTGGTCTCCGCCGTGATGACTGGAGGTCTCACTGGGACGGGATGGCAGATAGTCTTATTATGACTCAACAAGTCGTCGATCGTTCACCATTCAGTCGATCCAGGAAGTTGCAAGAAAAATGTGCTCACTAGCGGTGGGCAAAACAGGGAGTTTTGGTATCGATCCGATAGCAGCAGATGCTGAGCGAGTAACACTGACAGCAATACTTTTCACCTGAAATGTCATGATCACTAAATTATTTTTTCGATTTCTGCCTTTAATCAGTTGATTATGATGATGGCAAAATACAGGACAATAAACATGATTTTTTTAAGTAAGCAACTAACGTTGTAAAAAAATTCCAGGATAAGAAAATACAATAATTCCCCTCTTACTAAACACAGTTGATTACGAAAAGTCACTGATGCAAATTAACAAAAAGCAACAATGTAGCAAAACTGAAACCTTGCAATGTCACGAGCATCAATCCAATTCCACCAATTCCCACCTTGGTATCGATACCATCAATCTTTACATGGATCCGCCCTGGTGGCCGCGGTGGTGAGCTGAAGAGCTGAAGAGCTGAACTCAATGTCCGATGCAGAATCACGTCCGAGCAACTTTTTCAAAGTGAGTCGGGCCCAAGTTGCCGACTCACAGGTTGGACCAGAGAGACGGCTGATCAGTCGGCCTTTCACCCAGCCGGCCAAAGTGTCGGTCAGTCACAGCGCTGATCACTCTGCCGGTTCCCCCCCTCTTTTTCCTGACAGTGGTGAACGAGCAGCAGTACACACTGCGTCTGCCAGCTCGAGGGGGAAAGAAAAAAAATATAATGAGGACTTTGCCACGACGGTTCCAGCCTCAGTGGGAAGTTTGCTAAGCCCCTTCCCTCCGGAAAGGCATCAAAAGCCATTTCACATGATAGCGTGTTATTAGTTTCACCACGCGGGGACGGAGCAGCTCCGGCTGTGTTTGCCCAGACTTTAGGAAACACTGTTGCCCTATTAACTAAAGGCAAGCGAGTCGGCCTGCGGCGAGGAAGAAACCCACCAACCCCTCGCCGCACTGACAGCTCGGCTGAGTCTTTCCCCGAAATGTGCTCCGCCAGCTCCAGTCCATCAGCGACATCAGCTGTGGAATTCGGGTCGTGACCTACAAAGTCATCAGGTCCGTAAATCTGCCCGAGTGGGAGGTGGAGGATGTTCGCGGGCCGGCGCTGAGGCCGGCTCCGTCGGCTTTGGCAGCTAATCGATGAGAGCGACGTGGTAGAAAGTCCATCCATCCTCCTCGTTGTGTGTCCAGACACACTGAGTCTCACAGGAGCGGCCAGGAGGTGAAACCTGTAGCGTCTCTGCTCTTGCTTGATCCTTCTATTCCTTTATTTTCTCATCATGCAGAACAAATCCTGGTCCTCCGTCCATCCTTCAAGTTTGTTCCTATTGTCGTCGTGTCTTGTGCGTTGGCTTTTCCCATCAACAAGTTGAGAGAAAGCAGACACACAACCTGGTTGTGTAGCAAACCCCCAACAGATTGACAAAAAGACGAAGATCTTTAAAATTTCTGCTAAAGAGCAGCTGCTCTCTAACAGCAGCTGCTCTCTAACAAGGTGACGAATCTGCAAAAATTGCCAAGCGTCTGATTCATGAATCCACCACTAAATGCTGCGGTTCAAAGAGAGTTTGTCATCTTCATCATGCTGTTCACAAGTCGACCATGTGACCGAGACGATGTGCGGCAAACTCTTATTTTTTTGCTGCGGCTTAACAACACTGCTGTTAACTTTTTGTCTGAGCTGAAGAAATGACCACTGCCTGCCTGAATCCAACGCCAACTTTTCGCATTCTGCACAAATTTCAAACACAAGCGAAATACTCCAAACTTTTTAGCGAGGGCAGGTACGACTGCAAATACTCTGGATCTGCGCCAATGCAGAAAAATTCCAAAGCGCCTGTGCAGAAAAACTTCTTCTGAGACATTTTAATCATCATCATCGCTCGGCTCCGAACAGCACCAAGACAAACGTGCAGCAGCAAGTGAGCAAGTGAGTGGGAGCCTCCATTCCAACGTGGCGCTGGATGAGGCAGAAGATTCCTGTTTAGTCGTCCCACTATTTGATAACGAGCCGTTTGGCAAAGAGCAGAGGCCACCTCGGATTGAGGGGTCAACGTGCTTTGATGATGAGACACGTGTACACACCGCACGCCACTCATTTAGTCGCCCTCTATAAAAGCAAACGCTAGGATGTAGCCTGCGTTTGCAGGTGTGTTTTTTTTCCAAGTCCAAGGGTGACTTCCAATTGCTCCCTTAACCCTCAATCTCAACCCTCAATCTCAAAAATGCGCGCTCCCGCGAGGTGCAAGTGCTATCCCGATTCTCAGAAGGTCAAGTTGAGGGACGAGTTTAAGGGCTGTATCGCCCTCAATACTGAGATTCTCCGGCACCACCCTTGGCAGTAAGGGCTACCCAGAAGGCATTGCGTATTTTCGATGTAAGATGGCGATGTAAAAGCGAGCTACAAATGGAAGTATTTTCTTAGTTAATAAAGATATAAATATTACGAAACCATTTTATTGTCTTAGTTTAAGACTTTTTTTTATGGATTATTGACATCGTTGTTGCGTAACATTTTTATTTTTACTTTACGATGTTTGTCAACCGGACCGGCGGTCCCGGCTTCACGTTACTTGTGTACCTCGTTGTGTAGCGACGGAGGACTTCTTCCTTTTTCGCCGTCTTTTTCTTTTTCTCCTTCTTCTTCGTCGTTGTCATCTTCTTGACTGACTGGACGTAGCTTTGGCGTAAGGCCGCCCCCCACAGTCTGAAGACGTAACTGCACTTAAGGGGTGTCCCATTTCTAAGGGGGGTTAAGGGCGAGGGTTGAGATTGAGGAGTTAAGGGAGGAATTGGAATTGGCCCCAAGTCATACACGATGACTGACCAATCAGCGTCACACACCACCTTTGGACTTCCACCGCGCAGCTTTTGCATCTCCGCCAGCGATCTTTGTGTTTGCTGCCAGCGTGTCTGAAAGTGAGCGTCGGGCTGCGTTCAACATCTCGTCCGCAGATTTGCATCTCAGGAACGACGTGTCTATTCAAAATTGCTGCCGCTTCCTCTCACAGCCCTCGTCGGAATGCAAACCTTTTACCCCCACCACCACCACCACCTCCCTCCACCTCTGCTGAAGCCTCACTCATTCCAACCCCATCAGTTCCACTGGAGGGAAAATCCAGCAGGGCAATTATAACTTTTGATCCAGCCTCAACCTGCCGGGTCGGGAGTTCAGAGAGAACAGAACACTTTGGCAAATCGCCGTTTCATCTCAGCAGAGGTGTGAACGCAGCGCCTTTGCTGTCTGACAGCTTTGAAAATATCATTGCCTAAAAATTCAGGAGGTTTGATTTCTTTTTCTTTTTTTCTTTCTTTTTTTTTTAAAGATTCTGGTTGAATACAGTGTAGGGCAAGGCTGCGCAAACGCCACACTAGAAGTGTTTTCATGTGTTTCATTCAGTGGATGTTACTGCAGGTGGCCTCCACTCTGTGAAAGTCAGTTCTCTTAATTGACCCTAAAGTTGTGTGTATGGCAGGAATGTGACCTTCGAAGTGCAGAGTGGCGGCTGAGTGAAGAGGGTCGGTGAGGGCAGCCGATAGCCGGCGAGCCAAGATGATATTGAGTTTTATTTCTACACAAGGAGCGTAACATTCAAAAGAACATTTAAGGAAAAAGTTTAGATGCAGAGAAATTTGTGGTAATCATAAAAATGTGGATATGTGCTCTATATGGTGACAAAGGGTAAAAGGAAAACTCTCAGCAGTGTAAGAAAACACAACCATGTCCTGAAGACATGGAAAACAGCAAAATCCCCTGCAGACATCCGGCTTGTATGTTTATACTTTTAATTGGCTCCGTGAGGGAAGCGTTCAAGAGCCGAAGGCGTCAAAACAGCAAAATAACGAACCCAAATAATCGGGCGCCGGTTCATGCCGGCTCCGCCCCCCAGCACGGACGACATTTTCACGGCTGCCATCATAACTTCCCGGCGGTTTGTCCGACACGGCGGGCGACCGCTGCAGGGTTTCTCAAGAGTCGCACAATTTCTTATCAACACAACTGCTCTGGCTGCCCGACGCAGCGGTCAGGGAGAGAGAGAGCGAGAGAGAAGAGAGAGAGAGAGAGAGAGAGAGAGAGAGAGAGAGCCAAAGTGCGCATCCATACCGCAAACAACGGGTTCGAAATAAATGAACTCGGCCTCCAGTCCGGGAAGGGGTGGGGCCGGAATGGGTGGTGGGGGGGCGGAAGAGGAGGGGCGGGGGGCAGTGTTTGTGGGGGGGGGGTAAAAACCCAAACCAATAAATAAAATAACCACGACTTGAGTCCTTTCATTTTGTGAGAAGACACAGATCTCGCATGTGTAATTATTTCTCTCTTTCCCTCTCTCTCTCTCCCTCTCCCTCTCCCTCTCCCTCTCTGTCTCTCTCTCTCTCTCTCTCTCCCCCCCCCTCTCTCTTTCTCTCTTTTTCTCTCTCTCTATCTCTGGCTCGGCTGTCCCATCGGGGACGGAGGCCGCCGACTCGCTGCCAAAAAACCTCACTCGCCGCTGCACATAGCTGGCGTTATGCAACAGCTAATTACTTCCACTCAGGCCGGCACGGTGGAGGAGAGGTTGAGGGAAGAAGGGAGGGAGGGAAAGAGAAAGAGGCAGCCAGACAATGGAGGGGTGGGGTGGGGAGAGCGGTCCAGAACGAGTCGACGGACGGAAAGAAGACATTTCTCAAGACTTCTTAGCCCCCTTCCTCATACGACCTTTTCCTGCTTTTTCTCCTGGAGTTTTTTTTTTTCCTCGCATGACGAGGCTGAAGCCGAGCTGCGTCAGGACTCCCGCTGACCTCCCCGCAGCATGGCGGCTGACAATCAGGCAGCTGCAGCCAAACGAGGGCCAAAGAGAGACGCAGGTCGAGAGATAAATGAGTGTTTGCAGAGGCAGACACGGCCCGCGGCCCTTTCCCTCTTCAACAGTTTTGGCAGATGATGTCACTTTTTGCAAAATAAATAAATAAATAATTGAATAAGGGAGGGAGGGAGGAGAACTTGTGTTTTTTTACGCCTCTGGCTCAACTGGAGCTGAAATAAAAGAGGGAGGTGGAAGGTGGAGGGGATCCAGGAAAAGGTAGCACACGGAGAGACGGAGAACAGAACAAACAGGAGGAGTGGTTCGGGACATAAATAACTAATAACGCAGAAATATGACGGCAGAGGCGGAGAGTCTGCCTGTGAGGGGAAACTAACTCAATTTATTCCGTTACGTAGTTTGCTCTTTCTTGTGGTAAACAAAATCTATTAAATATGAGGAAAGAACTGGATCAAAACGAGCCTCCAGTTCAGAGTCTGAACCCACAACGTAACCTTACTGTAACATCAACTCGGTTTTATATTTTATCATCTCTACATCTGCCAGTAAGTGAAAATGTGTGTTTTTCAAAATGTGAAATCGACTCGCGTCGTTCCATCTTCTCAAATAAACCAAGCAGCCGTGTATCAGTGTGGAGCCTGGAGCAGAAGGAGGTTCTTCTTGCTCCAGGCTCCACACAGAGCACATTCTCCATTATTTACACACATACACAGTATATCTTGGCAGCCCGCTGCAACACAGCTGATCAAATTTACTTGTTGCCCTTTCATTTCAATAAAAGAAGGAAAAACAACTTTCTATACCCGGAAAACCAAAACCTGATGCCTCACTGTCTCCTTGAGGATCCTTTGAAAAAGTGACTCCACTTTAAATCTCAACTCTCCAAAAATTCATCTTTTCAAGCTCCAAACCGCAGCGAGTTCAGTCGATCCAGGCTCTATCAGCTTTATTCCTGCTGTTCTGACTCACGTTGGGCCACTCGACCAGTACTAAGCATACAGTGTGGCTGCTGAGCAATAGATTAGCATCGGTGCTGCGATAGTGGAGCTTTGACCACAACTGAATGCTATTTAGGACTTTAGAACACGATGCTGAAGGAGTTTCTCAGTGAAAAAATATATATTTTCCACCAATGTCGACTTGCTTTTGGCAAGAATCGGGATGTGAATGTGCTAAACATTCCATCCGTCCAATCACCTTCTAAGTGTCTGCAGCGATGTAGACTGACTGACCCTCCCCTTTTTCCAAGGTTTCTTTCTAGGAATGTCACCGCAAATAATTCCAAAACATTTCCAAATTGTTGGCTTTTGGCTTTTGGGCCTGAGCGGCTCGGAGGCGACAACGGCGACCAGATGATGAAGGAGCTGCCAGATCCTGACGGAGCTCCGGCGGCTGCACTCACACTCCGTCTCCTCGTCCGTCTCCCCCGTAACTCCATTTCAGCATCGCTGTATATCACCGCATCACTTTATCAGCGGCGAGATAACATACAACCCCCGACGCTCCCAACCGCTCATCCATCTAGTCTTATCTATCCGAGCCGTTGCTCTTCCTCCGCCAATCTGCTCCCCCATCTCTCCGCCTGCAGGCTCCTCCCCATCCGCCCGCTTCACGGTGCCGGGCGGCGCCAGCCTGTGTCGCCGTGTCACGCACGCAGAAAGAAACATCGACCCGTTGGACTGAGCAGATGGCGACAGAGAAACCGTGTCCCGTCTCGGGTCATGAAGGCAATTAAGGCACCATTAAGTGTTTCCCACCACTGATCAAACACAATGAAACTGCACAACTCACAACTCTCGTATTGAGCTGTGCTCGGCGCCGTGTGGTGACAAGACTGCATTTCTCAATTTTGGGTGAAATGTCCCTTTAGAAGCAAAGCCAAGCTAAGTGGTTTTGTAAAAGGGATTTTGTCTCTCAGAGTGTGTTTGCTCTGCAGGCAGCGTGTGTGTGTGTGTGTGTGTGTGTGTGTGTGTGTGTGTGTGTGTGTGTGTGTGTGTGTGTGTGTGTGTGTGTGTGCGCGCGTGCGCGTGTGTGTGTGTGTGTGTGGCCGCTACTTTATTGCCTAACTGCGTCACACACTTTACCCGGCGGTCGTTTTCACGAGTTCCTAGAGAGCCAAACAAACTGGATGTTGCATGTGAAGCAGCTGCAGCGGCGCTGTGCGGCTCGCGGCTGCAGGACGGAGCCAGAAACCGACTGCCAGACGGAACGAGAGCGAAAAGAATCTGGTTGAAGGCGCACAACTGCACACACACACAATCTGCTCACGCAGCCGTCCGGCCGGCACGTGGCCTCATCATCGATTTCAAGAAAAAGAAAATAAAGCATGGTGACTAATATTCAGTGTAAATAAGTGTGGCAGTGTGTGTGTGTGTTTGTGTGTGTATGTGCGTGCCTGTCCTACCTGACCACAGGCTCCGGTATGGCTTCCAGATTGGCAGGGACTTGGACGCCCTTCTCCCACTCCTGCCTCCAGGGGTCCGAGAGCACATAGAAGTCGTCCAGGCCGAGCTGAGCCGAGTCCGGCAGCTTCATGGCCGTGATGAAGTCAGTGCGAAACACCTGCAGAGAGAGAGAGAGAGAGAGAGAGAGAGAGAGAGAGAGAGAGAGAGAGAGAGAGAGAGAGAGAGAGAGAGAAGGAAAGCGAGGGAGAGGAGGGCAAGGACAGGAGAGAGGAGAAGTCTTTAAGCAGGATGGACACACAGTTTACGAGACAGAGTGGGCATCCAGACTTTGTGATGACAAAGTAAAAAGACAAAAGATGAATAAAATTACAATATCATGAGGATTCAACAATGCAGTTGAATCAGTGCAACCTTTAAAGGGTAAAGACAAGTTTAGCAGTTTGGATCCGTCTGTGCAAAAGAACTGACAACGAAGCGAAGTCAGCGTCCTCACAAAGATAGAGAAACAAGTGTGTGTGTGTGTGTGTGTGCGCACGCACGTACAGGGTCAAGATGAATCTCATCCTGCCTTTCAACACTTGTGTAGTCAGTCAGTGGACTGCAGGCAATAAAGCCCTTGTCACTTTCTCCTTCTCAACCGCTTCCACCGTTTAACTCCACGTCTCTCAGCAAGTGGGGAGAGGGAAGATTAAAGGAAATGAGGTAAACATCTGGAAGAGGGGTGAATGAAGAAAAATGAGGTGGTGTGGGTCTGTGGGGGGGGGGCAAAACAAAACAAAACAGGCAGAAAAGTGGGAGAAAGGAAAGTGGAAATGAGCGAGATAAGACGGCAGAGCCGAGCAGATAAGAACAGAGGAGAGGAGAGGAGATAAGAAGTGCAGCGGCGAGCAGAGCAGATGGAGCGGAGAGGAGGGGAGGTGGGGGGAGGCGGCACTATATCAGTTTTATTGCTGCGTGTTTACTCAGTAACGACGGCGGCTAATTAATCCAAGAAATGCCGTTACAAGCTCCCGTAGTTCACGCTCCACCTTTTACCCCCCCTTCACCTACTCAACTCCGCCCCCCCCACCCTCCACACACACACACATATACACACACACACTTACACTCAAACAGGACAGGTAGACAGGAAGTTGCAGGTAGAGAGACAGGAAGCTTGGCAGAAAGAGGGGTGGAGCTGGTTCAGCACTCGATTGCTTTTCCTATTTTGTGTTTATCACCAATTCCATTCAAATGCATCTGCTGACTTTATTCATTCAAAGTGCAAAAAACATATATTTAGAACGCTGTTGAAAACTGAATGAACTGGAGGGGTGCGAACACACAACAGGTGGGTGATATTCCAGCGAGACGTTGGTCCTCTCACAGAGCCGGGCTGGTGGGTTTCATGGAAACAAGAAGAAATGCACTTGGCCGCCTAACAACCAGAGCTCAAATGAAGAGTTATGTTCGGGGCCGACAGCACAAACATCATTTCTGGCTGCTTCGGGGCCGACGGAGGCTGTTGTGTAATAAAGCCGGAGCAGCCAGAGACCGTCGCTGGTAATCACTCAAGGAGTGCGTCACTTTTTCCATCTATTACAGCCATCATCTTCCACAGCCGCTGCCTCCAATCACTTACAAAGAATCTGACGTGCGATTGTGTGCACGCGGCGGCGTTGGCTTGATTTGCAAATTAAGAGGAGGAGCTGAGGAGGAGGAGACGGTGTGTGTGTGTGTGGTGGGTGTGTGTGTGTGTGTGTGTGTGTGTGTGGTGGGTGGAGGGAGTGGAGGAGGCGGGCGGCGCAACAATGGACAAGATATCATGAGAAAAATCCACTTCTGTGCCGAGTTACCTCTTATGTGATTGCCATTATCTCCTGCTCTCAGCTGCTCACCGCAATTTCAGCACTGCAATCTACCAGCTGTGCGTGTGTGTGTGTGTGTGTGTGTGTGTTGTGTCTCTGCCTCGACAAAGTGAACACTCCAGGTTATTATAAACTGCAGCGCTACAAAAAAAAAATCCAGCCCAAAGCCGACGGCTTTAATTAGCTTATTTCCAACAACACACCGGAGAGACGGCCGACTCGGCATCTGCCGCTTATTTCTCTGCAGCTCCTGCACGTCAATATCAGGAGGCAGCGAGACCGACGTTGTTTTATCTCTGAACGCAGTCGTCCGGCAACAGAAGTTATTACCTCTGCAACACGCGTGCACGCCAGGAGGGGAACACGTAGGGACATGACCTGGAAGCTTTGACTGTTTCAACACCTGACCATCGACTCGCTCTCTCACCGATGGGAATTCTTGTCCCCCGTTTGTTTGACACAGCTTCCACGGACCAGCTTGAAAACATCTGGACTCCACCGACGGTGCAACTGATCCCAAGACTCAACAAATCTCTCGTTATTGTGCCAAACCCGACTGTAGTATTGACATGCAACTCAGTGCGTCTCTGTCCAATTCCTGTAAATGTTTTTTTTTTCATATTTAGTGTGCATAACACACTGATTTCCCCTCATAAATTCCCATTTTCTGCAGCACCACAGTGACAAAAACACCCTCGGCAGTGCAGGAGCTTGCAGTGAAAAGAAAAGTGGTATTTTGTGAGCAGACAAGCTGTTTAAAGTTGGACTTGTCCCGAAACAATCCTGTCCTGTTACATAAACTTGTGCCAGCTCTGAATCACCTTGCCTGGATGCTGCGTGGGGCACTGTGTGTGTCCGCCTGTCTGTCTGCCTCTCTCTCTCTCTGTCCGTGTGTCTGTCTGTCTTATTTTCGGCGCGTACGCTTCGACCTCCGGCTGCCGAGCAGCAACAGATTTGCTCCGTCTGCTTCCCCCTCCGCCGAGCGGAAGAGAAACCACAGAGGTCGGCTGTTGAAAGTTGACATTTCAATACAGGAGACGAAGCCTCGCTCAGAAAGATCGAGATAAACACATTGACGCCACAGCAGAGGCGCGCTCACACACACACACACACGCGCACACACACGCAACACCTCAGTAAACTGTAATGATGCCGCTGCGCCTGTTTCCTGACAACTCGGCGACAAACTGCTGTGAATCTTTCAAAGGCCTGCTAACGCAACGCAACACAACACACGCACACACTGCTGTTGGCTCGACAACAATCGCCGCAGGCCATATTTGACAAAGCTCAAATGGCAACAGGAAGTTGAGGAAAGGACGCCGCTGACCTTCTGCAATGAAGAAGCTGTTTACACTCTGTTAACTTTTCAATTCTGATGCCACGTAATAAAAATGATATTCATTTGATTTTTTTTGATGACTTATTTTTTGATTGACTCAGAAAGACTTTTGCTTGGACTTCTGCACCAGCAAACAGGTGATTCCAGGAACTCGAAGGCAGAAATGACGGACTGTACCTCTCAAGAAAAGAGGAATTGAAAGCGATGCAACAGAACGACGTAAGAAGAGAGAGAGTTTCTTTTTTTCCACTCTGGGGCGGACGCCATGACTACCTGGCTCTGCACTGCGCGTCATGGCTGGTGTCAATGAGGAGGCTAATTTTAGCCGACACATCGCAGCAGAGGGAACGGCTCCGATGATTGGCTGCCTGGAAAGTCCTGAGGACCCAGAAGGAAGTGTGTAGGTGCGTATGTGTTTGTTAAGTGTGTGTGTGTGTGTGTGTGTGTGTGTGTGTGTGTGTGTGTGTGTGTGTGTGTGAAGAAGGAGTGCATTAGTGCAGTGACTCAGCAAGCACAAACACAAGGAGCCCCATCACTCACTCACTCTCGCTCACACTCTCTCACACACACACACTCTCTCTCTCTCTCTCTCACACACACACACACACACACACTCAACTGTGTGATGAGTCTGCTTGGTTTAATCCTGCTCTCAGATCAGTTATTGTTTTCATCCTGTTCTGTAGGAGGAGGAGGCCACACCTCCACTTCAGTCTCTTCCATCTTTACCTCCTTCACTTTAGTTCCTTTTTGATTCTGATCAATGATCAGATGATCACTCGTTTCCCGGCAAGAAGAGGAACAAAAGCCAGCAGACTGAGGATGACGCTAATTCAACTGTCGCCCAGAAACTTAGTGGGAATTCAATCAAAGTGGGGCAATATCTCGGCGCGGGTGTTTCATATTAAATATAATCAACATTTTCTCATTTCGTGTAAGTGAGCATACCGGTCAAAGAGTCTCTATCCAGGGAAAACAGGCGGCATTTCGGGCTGCGGCAAAAGTCATTTGTTTCAAATTACGGAACAGAACAAAAAAAAGGGACAATAAAGTCCCTGAAGCGACGGGAAGAGGAGGATCGAGCCGCGATCCCACAGCCAAGACCCGACTGCAGTGGCTGCAGCTGTTTGGAAGAAAAAGTGTCTGAGCAGCTCGCACGGATGACCTTTAACCTCCGTGGCTAAATTCACCGATTCAATAAATAAGCAAAGAAATGTGTCTGGGGGTGGGGACCAGCGGGGAGGCAGCAGTGGGCGGAGTCAGAAGCAGTGGGCGGAGTCAGCAGCATCCTGATCTCTCGCAGCCTGCGAACCGTCGCTCTTTAAAAACTGATGCACAAAAGGACTCCAGGAAGGATTTCCTCTCGCTCTTTCTTCCCCCGTCTGAGATCTAAAAAAAAAAAATGCACATCCGCCGCTATTGAGCAAATTCCGATTGCTGAAAAGGCACTCAGCCTGCGATTCATGGCCCCTCATTAGCGGCAGACAAGACGGAGAACAAGTCCTTTTGAGATTCCTCCCAACGCCGGCTCTTCATCACCAGTCAGTGGCCTGAACGACACGGCACCGGCGGCAGGCTGATTGCCATGGCACTGCTCAAAGGTCACGTAATTAGGTTTTGTTCCTGCTTCAATAGGGATGTGACTGACTGACTGACTGACTGACTGACTGACTGACTGACTGACTGACTGGCTGCCTGACAAACTGACTGACTGACTGAGCTTTTTCCGTCTAAACAGATGCGGTTCTTGGCGAAACCTGGTGAAGCCGAGTCCTTTGCTCAATTCGCTGATTATGCATTCATAAGAGGGAGAAAAGGGAAAAAAAAACAATAACAAAATAAAACAGAAAATTATGGGATTAATCTGGGGAGCTTGTCCATGAAAGTACATCAAATTAATACTGAGGGCTTCTGTGATTAAGAGGTCGAGGCAGCTGCGGCTGCTGGAAAAGCGTCTTCCCTCCACCCGCTGAATGCACTGAGACGAGGTGCTTAACCTTCAACTCGCTCCGCAGGAAATATTGACTGGTCAGGTGTCACGAGGTTGAGTAAACAGCGACCCAGCGCCGGCTTCACAAAGCTTGAGCCTGAATGTGAAGCAAAAATAAATAAATATATACTATTATACCTTGTTCTGAACGGTGAAGCTAATGCGGCCGCTACGTTGCTAAGATCCGAGATGTCAAGAGAAAACATTTTCAGTTTCCCTGAATCACACCAGAGTGAGAGTGCCTTGTAGCTCCAGAGAACACAGAGTACACAGGAATTCTATCTTTTGCACTCGTTCCCAAAATGGTAAGAAGAACAAAAAAACTCAGAAACGAAAACAGATCAGCGACTAGCTGCTGCGAGCTCAGCTGCTGCAAAAGAGAATAGCATTGATGCTACAGCAGCAAAGACAGAATTTTTTCACTGAAGGGCACTGCGCGCGGACAACACGTCTCACGAAGAATGGGATCCATCTGATTGGAAGCTGTCAGTGGTCGTTTTGCCTCCCCTTGGTTAGCACCATAGATGTAGCACCATGTGGGTTTGCTTAGCACCTGACACTTCCTCTGGGCTTTTCAGCAGGTGGATACACGACACGGATCAAAAGAACCAAAGACAACCAGTTCAGTTCAGTGGCAGAGAAATAGAACACAAACAAGTAAGTATTTAGAAAAAAAAAGTTTGTCTCTTAAAGATTAAACACTCTGCGGACGCTGGTGCACGCCTGCCGACCCTCCAGGTGTGAGAGAACCAGCAGAGTCATCAATACGAAGCAAGATGTCTCAGAGAGAGAGAGTGAAAGAGAGAGTGAGAGAGGCAGAGAGAGAGAGAGAGAGAGAGAGAGTGAGAGAGAGAGAGAGAGAGTGAGAACAGAGCAAAGCAGTGGAGAGCAGCAGAAAGTGAGCGAACATGTTCAGAATAATAAATAATAAAGAAAAAAAATTCACCACTCAATAAATGGAAGTTTAAAAAGTGGGTCAGCGACAACAGTGAGTGAGAAAGCAGGAGAAACGGCCACCCCCCAACACCACCACCACCACCAAGAGTTTGAGGCAAATATCAGCCGTCATATGGCCAGTTTCAGAAGCACCATCCAGTCAATTCTGACCTACATTTGAGAAGAGGAAGAAAAAGATGAAGCATGATTCGGAAAAAGAAAAAAAAAAACACAGAAAAAAACCTGCATGAATAATGCTGCTTTGCAATTTGCAAGTTCACCGGAGGAAATATCAAGACCAACTTCTGGTGGTCTTGACCCATTCAACTTCTTTACAGCTTGTCAGAGTGCAGTTCACATGACAATAAAACAATTTTAGGGGAAAAACCTCAAGTGTTATGAGTGTAGCTGTAATTTGGCTTTTTGACACTGAAATTTTAACCTTTAATTAAAATCCAATTTCTCTCAGTCAAAATCAATATTAAGTGTAGTTCAGGTGAATTTGAATCTCTGTTTTGACTGCAGTGCTTTCAATTCCTTTTGTGGCAATATTGTGAAAATCTGAGCACCTGGTAAGAGAACAAGAGGGAGAAAATGTGTCTGCCTCAGCTTAATACAATGGCTGGAGGCTGTGTGTGTGTGTGTGTGTGTGTGTGTGTGTGTGTGTGTGTGTGTGTGTGTGTGTGTGTGTGTGTGTGTGTGTGTGCGCGTGCGTGCGTGTGTATATTTATCAGCCTGTGCGTCTGGTTGTCATGGAGTTTTACAGCTGTTTCCACCAGACCCAAACGGCGGTTTAGCCTGCAACAGCAACATATCAGCATCTTTGCGCGTGAACGCGGCCGCTCGCCCGCCTGCAGCACCGCGTTCAGATCCAATGACGAGCATCTGTAACGTGTGTGACCGCCGGAACATCAGCACATCCATCATGTGAAAGTGTCAAAAGTCTGTTATTGCTTTAAAGGGGGCGAATTAGGCGTCTGCGTGCGACGCCTACCCGCAGCACCTCGTGCAAGCTCTTTAAAAAAAAAAAAAAAAAAAAACACAAAAAAAACCCACAAAAAAACGGCTTGTCAATATCCTGAGGACATTTTCCAAAACCGCAGTCTGAACGGGATATTAGATCCGCAATGAGGAAGAAGAAAAAAACAAATAAAAAGGGAAGGGGAGAAAGTCTGTTTCCCATCAGTCAGCTGTTGTTCTGCAACGTTTCTTTGTGAGCAACAGTGGGATGAGACACATTCCGAAAATACATTTTCTACAAGATTACACGACGACATCCACTACTCCACTTTAATCATCTCATTGCAAAGTCTTTGACTTTTATGTTCTTAATTCGCTGTGGCGCCTCATCCATGTCTACCCTGACTCACATTTAAAGGGCCAGTCTGTCAGGTTTGGCAGCATATACAGTACAGTACCAAGGTGAAGGCCTCTAATAGTGAGTCGAAATCCTCTGGCTTACAATCATGTAAAGTCACAAAAATCAGTCCAACGTTCTTCCTAATAGACAAAATGACTAATTTTTAAACATTGCAACACATTCCACTGAAACGTTAACGACCCACATTGCATCAGTCTGCTAATTAATATTTGAACCAAAGTTCATTTTAAAAAAAGAAGCTTTGATCATATTTTATCACGACGGTGCACGTGACTGCGAAGCCAGAGGCTCCCATCTCGTTTTCACACAGCCGAGGTCGATGCTAAAAACGCAGCACTCGCGTCTGCGTTAGACGTCACAACTAATAAAGAAATAATTTATGATTCAGCGCAATATTTTTTTTAATCTTTCTTCCACTGAAATGTATCGCGCTGACCATTAACCCCTCTCTGTGTGCAACTTCCTGCTTACTTGCAAAACAATTAAAAAAAAAAGAAATTCAGCAAAACCAGGCGTCCGCGAAAGCGAAAGGCGAGCCGTGCAAAGCGCGTTTCAACCGCAGACTCAAGCTGTAAGAGACGGCTCAGGATCCAAACTGACAGAGAAGCTACTGCGTCGGTGCAACTGCTCTGTGTTCAACATCATTACTCCTGCACCTCCAGACTAGGAATCGTTCTCCAATTTGGCGCCGCAGAGGATTTCGCTGCTAAAAAGTATCAGGGGTTTTTCTGTGCATCATAATCAAGCCACATCAAGCGCTGATGTTTGTTCACAGCGGAGAGTAAACAGGCCTTTCAGCGACGCCAGGTTGCATGGAAGTCATAAAGTGGCAGCAGAGGCACGATCGACCTATCAAACTTTTTGTCCACAACTTTATTTACATTCCAGGCTTGTTGAAAAGCACAATCTGTCAACAGGTCCCCGCCTCCCTTCGTATCAAAGACATTTGTTGACTTTCATACCTGCTTATGAACCGGATGGTCTCGAAATGTCACATTTACATGTGGCATTTGCTTTGGGTACTTGTTTTTCTGATCTATATTAAAGCCGGTTCCCACTGATGCGATAGCAAGGCGGCCCCCGGCATACTTTTAATTTGATAGGGGTCAAAAAAGGGGACAGCATCTGCATCACAGAAAGCGTCACGCAGAAAAAAAAAAACACACTGCCAAATCATCACTTCCGGCCTCTCGCTCTCCTTCTGTTTCTTTATAAAATCAAATCCAACTTAATGGCATCACTACGTAGGAGCTAGTGGAAAAACTGATAGATAGATAGATAGATAGACAGATAGATAGATAGATAGATAGATAGATAGATAGATAGATAGATAGATAGATAGATAGACAGATAGATGGATAGATTTGTGTGTATTTTTCATGCTTCAGTGATTTGATTTCCTTCCTTATAACAGGATAAAAAGGAGCTCAATTCTTCTTGGTTAAGAGATTCTTTGAACTTTGACCCGGAACCATAAAAAAGAATGTCTGTGGTTTTCCTTCAGGCCACTGAGGAGCAATTATCCTCACCTCGAGCTGAACCTGCAGCCACTTTGAGGAGCTCTAATGGACGACCCGAAGCTTGTCCAAGTAAGATAGAAAAAAAGTCTGCAGAGCCACTTTGACTTTTACATTCCGGGGGGCGGGGGGGGGGGGGGGGGTTTCTTGGCACAAGTCCTTAAAAGTCCAGCTGCAATTAAAAGCCGCGATTCAAAGGCGTCTTTGTCCGGCTGCCTGTCTGTAACTGCCACCAGAACATGAGACATCATAACCACCTTTTATTTCTGCTTTTTTTTTTTTTTTTCTAACGAAGGAGCGGCGTTGCCTTTGCAAGCAAGGTGGGGGGAGGAGGGGAGGAGGAGAGGAGGCGGAGGAGGAGGAGGAGAGGAGGAGAAGAAGAGGAACACAGACCCGGTCAGAGCCCTACAGCAGTAATTACTAAGGCACTGATTGCTGACAGGAAGTTCCCACAGTCTGTAGTTACCTTCCATAGCTGATGATGCTGAGAATTATTTTTTTTTTAAAGAGTAAAAAAAACAAAAAAACAAAAGAATTGGTCTGGATTGAAACACCACATCATTTTGCCGTGATTTTCAAGAATTGATTGATCATTTTCTTTAATTCAAAGTGCTCACTGAGTCGATGTGCTCGTGCTGTCAGAACAAGGGTCACAGCTGTAATTTGCAGCTGTGGCTATTCTTGGAGCTGATGGAACCCCTCCAGATGCTCCTCAAAGCCTCCTCCTAGAAGATTTGAAGCCACTTGACTTGAAGGAGGCCGGAGGAGTGACGGGCGTGTCCAGGCGCTGAAGAAGCTTTGCATCACGGATGCCATGATTCTGAGCTTGGCACCGAGTTTGATTTTTGAGAGCCGGTGCTTTTCTGTATTAGATAATTTGTGTCAACCTGCTGTTTCAGCTCAACCTGCGAGCAGCCTCTGCCGTTGTGCACCTGCCCGGCTGAGCGCTGTTTACACCTGTGCAGACCGGTAGCTTCTGGAACACGGTTCTCACGACTCGGAATCCAGGAAGGATTCCACTTTTTCATTCACTTTTGAAAGTTGTCGCTTCCAGTTTTATCTTGCATTTGTGACATCTGCATTGACTTGACTTATTTGTTTGTTCTGCAGAGTTCATTCAGCCACATCTTCAACACGGGAAGCAATAAACTGAAGAAGACGTTTGGTCAAAACCGGTCTGTTGTGTAGTGCGTTTCATTATCAGTAAGAATTAAAAATCGCTTTAGAAGGACACGAGTGTTGCTGGCTTTGTTTTTTTTTTATCTAGCACAGTGCAAAGCACAGTGGCAACATTGAAGATCAGCAACTGGATGACACATCTGTATATCTGGTGTTCAGCAGCTTTAACAGTCAAATAAAATTATATAATTTCTAGAAAAAAAAAAACAACCTCCAGCAGCAAAGATGGAAAAGTTTCTATCTTACCTCAGATGGTTTCTTATGCTGCAGGCGGACCCATGTGCTGCTGGTGCCCGTAGTCATTGATGACCTAGACCACGACGTCACCTGACCTGCAGCAATACCAAAAAAGAAAATAATTATTAAAAAAAGAAGTCCACCCATCGTGCAATTTCACAGATTTCTACATTTTCTCTCATCTCCACTAACAAACTAAAGCAAACTAAAGAAGCAAAAGCAGCAAAAGAGCAGAGAAGACGGAGGGAGGATCAGGAGTCACTGTTAACTGGTCGAGTCGTGATTATTTTGGTTGTAAGCAGCAGAGACAGTTCATCTGTCATGCGACCCACTTGTTTGTTACATCGGCGTTCATTCAGCCAACCTGTTTCCAGGAAACATTGTGCTCATTAGCTCTGTTTAAAAAAGAAATTAAACAAAAACCACTTTCAAGAAAACACACAAGTCAGAGGAAGTTGTTTGAAGGAAGCAATCAAAAGAACTCTTGCAATCCAAAACCTGTCCAGAAGACTCATATTGGCTTCAGAGATCGGAACTTCAATCAATCAATCAGCTTTAATTTGTACAGTGCTAAATCACAGCCGAAGGCGTCTCGAAGGGCTTTGTGCAATCAGAGATAAAACCAACTGGGTCCCCAGAGGAAGCAAAGCGTGACAGCGGCCAGGAGGAACTCCTCTGTGAGAAGAAACCTAGAGCAGATCCAGAGTCCAGAGGGTCTGTAAGAGACAGCTCAGGAAGTTTGCCACTAATATATGATATAAATATGTCAAGTGATGAGCAATATGACACGGACTGTCTGATCACCACATTTTCTGACTGTGCATGTGCGTCTCCGTGCTAATTCTTCCTGCAGCACCGAACCAAAGGGTCACCGAGGGGCTGAACTGCTGTCAGTCTTTTCAATTAAGAAAACACACACACACACACACACACACACACACACACACGCACGCACACACACACACACACACACACACACACACACACACACAGACAGACAGACAGACAGACACGCACGCACACACACACATGCTACGCTTCCACATTGATGTATGTCAGATAATAGAAAGGTGTGCACACACTTTGTGCCCGTCAAACACCTTCTTCTCTTGCCACAATGTCTCCATCACGTTCACGGGGATCATCGTCTTTAATGCGGAAACCTGCACCGCTTCCTGTTGGCCGTTTCCCATCCCTTGATGTGCCAGTGAAGGTCTGATGAAATTAAGCGTGCACAATTTACTCCGGATTCACCATCAGCAGAAAACGCTCAAGCGATGTGCGACAAACTGCTTCGACTGCACTCATTTAAACACGGTCAGCCGCTGCTTTCAGGCTTAGAGTGACATCATAAGTGACAAATTGGATTGAAGTCTTACTGCCTACTGGCCGTGGTTACCAGCCACTTTAAGAACATGCAATTTTACAATTTTTAAAAAAAATCAATGGTGATTAAAGACAGCAGGGATAAAATATGTTTTTTTTTTTCAAGCAATAAAAAACAGACTGCCAATCAACTAACTCACAGCTTTGGCTTTCTATTAATTAAATCTAATTTGCTGTAAAGGAAACTATGATTTTCCTCATACTCCAGTTAATTATCAACTCACTCTCTCACTCTCTACCTGCGATGGCAGCAAATCAACTTTAAAACATGAGCGCTGCATTATTATTTTTTTGTTTTTTTTGCAGTATCAAGGGTTGCAAAAGGCTTTTCGGGTTTTTTGGTTTTTTGCGACATAGTGCAGCCCTGCTGAAAGAGTCACACCGCCATCGCTCTGCACAGCAGTTTCATGAACTCAAACGACCCGCACACAACCTGTAAGACCCACAAACACGACAGGAAGTACGTTGGGTCAAAATCATCAACTACTGATGTCAAAGTGGGACACAACTGTGCTGGGAGAGCATCGGGGTTGGCCGGTAGCTCTCAACGGTTCAAAGCATTCGCTTTGCTGCAAAAGCAAAACAGAAAACGAAGTTCAAATGCATTGAGTCGTCAATCAGCAGCTCCGTCAGGTGACGCGAGCCTAGCAGTGAGAATCTCCAGGAACTCCGTGATCGCAGTAAAAGCCTGGTTATCCCCTGACAAACGCATTTGTCTTCACCATTATTTTATTTTATCATCTTTTTGACAAGATAACGCGCCACCGTTCGGAGATAATGCAAGTATTTTATGATTCTGAGATTAGAGAATTATAGATAAGAGAAAAGAGCAGCCACAGCAGCTCTCAGAGGTTCAACCTTCGGCATTATTACAGCAGCGCCGATGATCAACGCGGTTCTGCGAATAATGAACCTCTGCTGTCTTGACGATGTGACAGGACGTAACTCCTTCTGCGAAAGGAAATTACTTTTCACCGGTTTCAAGTGTTCAACCATCAGGTCGCGTTCTGGCAGTGTAGCCCAGGCTGCTGTTTGTCACCTGCGGACTGAGTTGAGCATCTCCACTCACCCCAAGGTCAGCGGTTCCTCCTGCACGGACGACACACCGAACTAGTGCGGAGGGAGGGACTTATTGCCCATCCCCCAGAATGGATCTGATTGGTCCAAAGACCAGTGAAGCACTCTGCAATCATGTCTTGTCTTCCGGCTGCTCTGCCCTTTGTGTCTGTGTGTGTCAGCTGACAAACATTCAAACAGGATTAAGTGCTTAAGCTGCTGGACGTAGTTGAGTACTGAACTTTACTAGTGTGTGTGTGTGTGTGTGTGTGTGTGTGTGTGTGTGTGTGTTGCTCGCATCTGCGCGCCCCTGGAGGCTGCTCTCCATCACTGAACGGGCAGCAGTGGCGGAGGCGGCGGCATACTAGGAGGCGGCCATCGCAGCCATCATGTTAATTAAAAGCTCAGCTTGGCGCACGGCGGCCAGAATTATCGCGGGCATCCTTCAATTAGAAAGCCGATAACCTCGCGTCAACAGCCCGCCGTGCCTCGGCCAGGGGGAGCCAGTGGCCCTGGAGCATCCGCACCGGGCTGGGTCGGGTCCGGGAGAGAAGCCCGTTGGAGCAGCAGCGTGATGGGATTGAGCGCAGCCTCAGCTGGGCCTGCAGCAGGAAGGACCAGCGGTAGTGCTGCTACCAGACCCAGAGATGGACATTTTTCAAGAAGCTACAAAGATGGTTTTGGTTTGACAAGAGGCAATAATCCTTCCAAGTCACTCAAATGAAATGCTTGCATTTAGTTTGATGAAAACTTGATGACTTCTCTAGAGGTGATTTCCAGTTGAAGTGAAATGTTTAAGGTGGACTGACTGATGATTTTGTCTCTCTGGAAAAGAAGTTGGAAAATCAGACGGAGAAATAAGCGTTCTCGATGACCAGGAGGTGAACTTCCAGAGGGATTTTTTTCAAGATTAAATTTTTTATTTCTTCTACTTCAACTTACTGAGTCAAGCATGAAACAAAATCCTCATCTTCACTGGCAAAATCAAAAGTCTGCATCAGGCTCAATCCACGATAATACGATAAGCCAAATACTTCACTCCTGCCCCATCCTGTCATTTTGTTGTGCAGCATCATAACACAGCGCTGCTCTTTACACCTGCGCTTCATCCTTCAGCCAAGCTTGGGCGGCAAGCTCACCACTCCACCGCTGCATCGGTTTGAAAAGAAGCCGGTCAAAGAGAAGCAGCGCGTGAAGAGTGAAGGGGAATACACTCAAGTTATTGAGTTCAGTGAACTGAACTACTGCTCAACTAAAGCAAAACGCAGAGCAAGTGTACAGAGACTGGTGTTACACTCTCTCACACACACACACACACACACACACACACACACACACACACACTCACAGACTTGTGTGGGTGTGTCTGTCTTCAACTCACTGTCAGTGGTGTCAGAGTCATTGCTGCTCGTGGAGTATTTCCTCTTCTTCTTCTCGCTCTCCATCTGTTGGGGTGGGAGAGGAAGAGAAAGGAGGACAAGTAAGAAGATGTTCGCTGCGGATTAACACACACACACACACACACACACACACACCAGCGTTTTTTTGGGTGGTGGGGGTTGTAACAAAAGGAGGCGCTGATGGCGCCAATCTGTCAGGGCCTCCAGCGAGTCGGAACCAGGCGGCTCAGTCCAACATCGGCGCTCTGGAAATTCTCAGCAAGGCGCCGCTTCTGCTTTCCGGCCTCAGTGGAAAAACTCATCCTGTTCTCGCGCATCCACTTAACTTTATATATTCATACACGTAATAGGACCGCTTCCCGTTCTGAAACTGCGGTGAAACGCAGCCAAAAACCAGCCTGTCGATGTCACTGTGCAGCATTTTGGTCAAACTGGCAAAATGTTCAACAGCAACACAGTTGTGTTCAAAAGTCTGAACCAGGCCCCAACAATCCATAAAGAGCAGCCCATTCATTCCAACAGAGATGTTCACCTGGCGCATGCACCGAAAAGTACTGTATGTGCCAGGCACCTTGAATTTACTATATAGCCCATGGAGCATGTGCAGTCGTATCACTTCCCATCATGCCTCTGTCACTCCCAAGGTGCATCAGAACGTATCATCCAATCAGAACATGCCACAGCACGCTTTTAGAAAGATTAAAAGTTCATGATTTAAAAATCTACAATATGAAAGATTCATTATGAACCATGAATTTGGTCGGAGGCGTCCTTGTCAACCGTTTTACAGGTGTTTAAATTTGTATTGCGGTCTATGGGGGAAAAAACCTTTGTGGGCTGCAGTATCTAGTTCTTATAATTTGTCCATGACGAACTTAAAAAAAAAAAAAAAAGGCGGCAACAAAATAAACCCAAGTCTCAACGGCTGAAATTAAAACTTTCTGTCAAAATCAGAAGGAGACCCGGCTGCAAAAAGAAAGAAAGAAAGAAAGGAAGAAAGAAAATAAAAGCTGCGGGGGCAACAAAAAACTGTTTTGAGAAATGTTTCACCTTTTTACAGGGTCAAAGAAAGAAAATATGGAGGCCTGGAGAGAGGAGAGGTGGAGGCCACAGGTCAGGACGATGTGGAGGACGGAGAAGAAAGCAGCGACACAGGTCTGAGCTGGAGGGCGTGGAGGGAGGAGGGGGGGGGGGGGGGGGTTGGGATTTATGTGGCTGTAAAATGGGGCTATTCGCTCCTCTATGGGGCTCTTCCTGTAAGCTGGCCCCGAACGCATTTAACTGGGCTGACATTTACACTGTGGCACAGAAACAGGCCAGTTTCTCCGCCGCCGCCTCTCATCCGTCCCCATCTGCCTCACAAGCGCAGCCGAAGGTTAAGTCCATTTTTTTAAAACCGGCCTCTCTTTATTTTTCCACCTCGCCCTCCCGCCCGCCCTCCCTTCCTGCCCCTGGGGCGAGCAGTTAAGTACATCATTGACTTCCTTGAGCTACGAACGCCTGACTGAGAGTCTGCAGGCTGCAAGGATCTGGATCAGTCTCCGGGTTTCAACCTCACGCCGCCAATTAAACTCTCTGGCGACCCACTTACACCTCACTCAGCACAGCGTTCCATTCCCCAAGCTGCCGCCGACATTCTTGTCTTTTTCCTGACAAACACACAATCGCTTAATAAAGTTTAAACGAAACTCGTGTGTTGCAAGAAAGTCTGTTCAGGTTTCATCAAACCCCTTCCCTTTTTTGCTTTGTTCTGTTTAAAATTCTGGTAAGACCTCGGTATCATTCAAGAATTTAGATACAAAGACAACTTGGCTTCAATACTTTTTAAATACCAGATGTTTGAAACCAATTAGCAACAATCACCATCACAGCACAAAACTTTATTTTCCATTTTACTGCTGATTCAAATCAGGATTTTCTCTAAATGAAGTTTGTTGGACTCCTGCCGCTTCGTCCTCGGCACCGATGTTGCATTTTCCTTTATTTTGATCCACCGTAATGTGAAGTGAAGCCACACTGTGGATTCCTTGGCATGATGCTTAATTTCACTCTGACATACTGTAAACAATCATTTGCAAGTGTATTTAGCTCTACCATCTGAAAGCCAATTGCCAGTGACTTCAAGTCTTCACACGCATATCAAATAATTATTAGCTCGCAGACGCCAAGGTTTACTTTCATGGATATTGGAATTTGTCATCAAAAGATGATAATTATTTTCGATATTCGGATTAGCTACAAATGTATTGAAGTTATGTACCCAGTCCTAATAATGGAGGTTTAAAAATGTAAAAAAAAAAAGAAAAAAAAAGATGCTTGGTGTTCATAGAAAAGCTGCTACAATGAAAAATGAATAAATCACATTAATGATGCTAAAACACAACAACTGAAGCACAGAAACTTGAATAGAAGAAACTTTCCAACTCATTCTGGCTTATTCCCAACTTGTTTTCATTCACTGGTGCTAAATGAAGCCCCGCAAAGACACACCACATCGACAAACCTAAACGGAGGAGACAATAAACACAAACGAGGATCGAAAGGGTGATTAACGGCTGCAATGATCTGACTGCATGCGCTGCAATGCACACAAGGCCACGAGTGTAATCGAGTGCAACAAGTGCCAACTGGACCGACGCCGCCTCCAACGCCACGGCCTGCTGGAACTGAAAGCCAACAACAGCCCGAGGCCACCGGCTGCCAGAGTCAATGCAACCATGTCATACAAGAGGGAGAACATTATCGGACAGACGGAGAGGAATGTGATCAGGTTAGTCGTAATGTGGTTACGCGTCGGCAGAATACTTGCAAAGAATAGGGATGAAAGAAGAAGAAGAAGAAGAAGAAGAAGAAGAAGAAGAAGAAGAAGAAGAAGAAGAAGAAGAAGAAGAAGAAGAAGAAGAAGAAGAAGAAGAAGAAGAAGAAGCTGTCGGCCCCTTATAGAGACGAAGTCAGCAGGGAAAGATTACAAGTTATCAACCACAACAGAGGAAGACGGCAGGAAGTTGAGAACAGTAAACAGGAAGTGCATAGTGCAAGAAAGAGGTAAACAGCTGCAGACTCATGCAAAACAATAAAACGCACGCACGCACACCGCAACGCCTTGCGACCTCCACATCTGCCTGCAGTGAACAACAATCATTTAAAACAACCAGACTTAACAGCCGCATACTCAGGAACTGTAAAAATGTATTTCACAAGCATGCGCCTGCAAAAGCATTAGCAGTGAAATTTAAAGAAATATCCACAGTGTTGCTTTGAATTCCCGCAAATGTGTCTTTAAATACCAAAACTGTCGAAAACACGACACTTGCAGGCGACTGTGGCACCACTGGGGTTCTTCCAGCCTCCTCTGGCTCTCGTTTAGAGGCTCGGCCCAAGTCGGCCGTTATCCTCTGTGCATCGTTTAGTGTCAGCACCAAAACACTCACACACACAATAAGGGAAAGAAAAAAAACGTGTGCAGGGTTGACTAATGCATGCTGGGTAAGCCAGGTTGCCTGGGGAGCTAATTAATTGGCTGACTAGGACAGAGCCCCCAGTGGCGTCTGTGTGACTGAGCATTTAAAGGAGGCGCTTCACGCGGTGAGGCGAGCGGCCGAGCTGGACGCCGAGCGGCAGGTGGAGGAGAAAATAATGTGGCTGCCGCATCACGGGATTGGCTCACCCAGCGAGAGGAGAGCAACTTGCCACCTCGGACTCGGTTAGAGCAGCCCCACAAAATTTATTACCCCAAAGAAACGCTACAAATCTGCAGAAAACAGCGTATTTAGCCCTGTGCTCAGAACTTACTGCAAAAAAAAGATCTATCTTTCCGCTAAAACTGAAGCTTTGTTGCATCTCCCACATGTTCTGAAGGATGCCTAAGTCACAAGGGGCCCTTTTATCAAACAGCAGGATTTGACTTTAATGCTGAACATTTTTCAAGGGGGGTTGGAGACAGAGTATAGATTAATGTTGGAGCACACTGATGAATTTTTAATCGCACCTTGTCTTTAATGAATTTAAGAATTTATTTTTAGCATTGTTTAGTTCAACAGCTTCAATGTCTTGTGACCCAGCGACTACAACCTCTACTGTTAGTAGGACAACATTGTGAAAACAGAGACAAACCACTTTGACTTCAGCACTTTATCTTTCAAACAACTTCCTCATTATGATTGTGATCAACACAAAGTCACTAATAAACAAACAGTGTCGTCCCAACAATGATCACTATGTTTACTGGGCTGGTTTGACCCAGTTGTTGCGATGGATCCATGACCTTCCCAACAGACCCAAACCGCAGTGGAGCAAACCAGATTTTCAGAGAGATTATTATTTCAGACTGTTGATGAACCGGCTCTTGATTTCGCCGCATCGCAGGCTGGCAGAATCGAAGCAAACCAGAGGAAAAGTTTGCAACCGCGTCCGCTTGAAATGAAAAACGAGGCGACTTTGCGACTTTGACATTCAAGTCCAAACTGGCCGCATCTCGTTTGTCGACCCGTCCGTCCGTCCGTCTGTCCGCTTGCGAGCTGTCCATCTGTCCTTCTGTCTGTCTGACTCTTCGCCTCTCTGCCCGTCTCCCCATTTGCCCACCATCTGTTTGTCAGCACCCCCGCACTCTCAACCCTCCTCTCCACCTCCCCCTCCCCCACATGTCTGTCTGTCTGTCTGTCTGTCTGTCTGTCTGTGTGTTGGTCCTCTGTCAGCAGGAAATGCACCGCTGCTCCTTCCAGCCATTGTTTCTAAGAAACTGTGCAGAAAACTTGTCTTGTAAGCCATCAGCGACTCAGATGCGGATGATTTAAATGCAGATCGCTGGTGAGACCAGACTGCGAATCTCATTGCGCAACTTTATGAGCAATAACTGTTTGGTACATTTTCTTTTCAACGCTGCAATAACTTCCACCAGCCGGAACTGTGCAATAGACTTTTTTAACAACATTTGCACAGCGCTCCATCATCCTTTATTTATTGTGTACATCTTGACAGGTTTTGTTTTGTTTTTGTTTTTGTTCTGCTGTAAGGCGCCGGAGGAGTGGCGCTCCGGTTCTGTTGTCGACTCAACAATGACGATAAAGTCTTTTGTGACTCTGATTCTAAAGCGCCATGCCTGCGGCCACAGAAACGCGTTCAAGTGACAAAAGCATCGAGAACAATCAGTAGGAGTAGATCTTTTTGCAGGGAAATCACACACACACACACACACACACACACACACACACACACACACACACACACACACACACACACACACACACACACACACACACACACACACACGTGCAGGCAGGCTGGACGGTGTGCAGAGCTCCTTGAGGAGCCAGAGGTCGGTCACTTTGGGAAAGAATCTTTGCATATAAATTGCTTCATAGCTGCCTGGTGCAGTCATATCAGCCACTGTGTGTGTGTGTGTGTGTGTGTGTTTGTGTGTGTGTGTGTGCTCTGAGGAGATGCGGGCGTCTGCTGTCCCATTTTCATTATGATGCCGATGTTTGTGTGTTTTTGTCTTGATTGAGCGCCGCTCCCACACGCGGCCCACAGGGACGAGCGACTCTCCCTCTTTTCTGTCCTCCTTCACCGTCCATCTCTCCGCCCTGCTCCTCCTCCTCCTCCCCCTCCTTCTCCTACATCTCCTCCTCCCATCAACTCCTGCAATCAGGGCCAAACCTTCCCCACCTCTCCTCCGCTCCCCACTTCTCCTCCCCAGGCATCCCGCACTCACCTGTCACTCACTATTACCCAACCTCTCCCTCAATCACGCGCCGCTCACCTGTCACCCTTCCTCCCCCCTCCTCTCTTCCCTCTGAGGTTCCTCTCATCCCGCTGACGCTCGACGCGCTGCGACAGAGGGTTACACATCAACACAAGGGTCATACTTCAACACAAAAAGAGCTAAACTGAAAAGGGTTCCGATGCTCGGGCGGCGGGGGCGCAGAGAGTTCATGGAGGATTGGTGAAGGCTGCCGAAAGGTTTCACAGATGGAGAGAAAAGAAATGGATTAAAAAAAAAGAAGGAAAAACAAGAAGCAGGGAGAGGAACAGAGGCCGACTTTGACAAATGAGATGAATTCAAAAAAGAAGATGAAGAAGAAAATGACAAAAAAACAGAATGCATCTCGCTCTTCTTGCACACACACACTCGTGTGCAAGAAAGAAGACACAGCAACCAAGAAGGCTACCAACAAAAAACAGTCTCTTAGCTTAGTTGGCTTAGCTTAGCCTTGTGTCGCTGCGGTGAAACACACAAACATCTGTTCGGTACAACACCACTTTGTCGATTCTTTCATTATTTTTTTTTTTTTTAAATTCCAAAGAAAAAAAAGGCACCAAAACAAGTTGAGAAAGTTGTTTTTTCCCCCCCGTGGAACCTGGCAGTTGGTTTTCACCAAGTTCTGTCACTACCAGCAGAAAGTGAGTGAGAGATCTGATCGGTTGAGAGAAACAAGTTGAGAGAGGACACATTGAATAACAAGCACAGTGAATAACAAGTTTCCCCCACTTGGATTTAAATGAAACAAGAATCAGGTCAAGATAACATCCGACTCCTGCACGCTTTGATTTTCCGTTGTTTTCCCCGAGTCGAGTCACAATAGCTATGAAACTGTTTAAACAGAGCAGATACTGTCAGAGGGGATTAGAGGGAAAGTCGCACTTTGCCAGCGGATCACTCAGACACAATTCATCCTTGTAAGAAAGTGGAAAAAATTCTAAGCTCTGATTAAATTTAACTCTGTGGCCAAAAAGCCGCATCGTGAACTGGAAAGCAAAGCTTGAGAAACAACAAATATGAGTCTATGGGCGGGGGGGGGGGCACCCAGGCGGCGGCAAACAGCTGCGTCCGATGTCTGAGCCGGCAGCTGCGAGGTCGAGCTGGTGAACCCGCGGGGCGCGAGAGACGCTCAGGAACATCTCCCGGCCGACTGGGAGCCTCTGAGTAGCTCATGAGTCACCCTGTGATGCTGATATCACCATCGCCGTTTCCCATCAGCCCCTCTCCCCTGCGGTCCGCCCCGCTCCACACTCTGCCGGAGACACGCCACACGGAAGAAAGCTCGCCTCCTTATGTCAAACGCAGACGTGCTGCCGTCTCTGCAAAGTGAATTACTCTGCCCCTATTGCTCTCCAGGGAGGCCGAGCGAGGGCCCGCCGAGAAAGTGAAGCGAAACATGTGCTCAGACGGCGGAAAACCCGGCGTTGGTCCTCCAGGAGAGGCAGCCTGGGACAGTACGCTTCCACCGGAAACCTTTTTCCAGCAGGTACTTTATTTAGACGCCGACAGCGAGAGGAGACTGCTAACTTTGGATTCTCTTTTTGTCTCGAGAGCCAGTTTTGCTGATTCACTAGCTGCGTTTACATGACTCCTAGAATTGCGCAAATCCTAAATATTGCAATAAAAAACTGCTAATAGAAACACCTAAACGTCTAAAAACCTCAAATATGGCTAAAAGGTTTTTACGCTTTCATGAGGTGGTTTTTCAGACGGGATTTTATGAGAATTACGTCCCGCAAAACGGGGTTTTATGAGAATAACGGCTTCTTCGCTTCACACCATTCAATGTAACACCTGCAAATCGCAATTGTACTTTGTCGAAATTTTAGAAATATTGCTTTTATTTTGCAAAAAACTGTAATGGAAACACAGCTACTGTCAAACTGAGTGATACTTGACTAGAAAACGGCTTTGGAGCGGCGTGTCAGCTTGTCGGACCACCGTCTTCAAGGAACAGGGAACAGTAAAATATTGCAAAGTGTAGTTAACTTTTGACCGCATCAATCAGCAGAAAGGTCAAACACTCACTGTTTAATATAATCTTGGCCTTTTCATGAGGCGTGCGTGTGAAAAGGCAGGAATCGCTACACTTTGCTATTATTCCACCAATCAACACAGCAGCAGCGCTGACGCCTCAGGAAACGTGTTCACCACTTTGTTCAGAGCTGAACACGCAAAAGGCGGAACCAACAACTGCAACCCCAGTAACTGTTTTTGTCACAGTTTCGGTTTGAAATTTGGGACAGTTACAGACCTGAGGGGGGAAGTTGACAAACATCTAGAGAAGGAAATGGCACAAAATGTATTTGTTCTAATCTGTATGACCTCAGTTTCCTTTGAAAGCTTTTTTTTTCTTTTCTATTTTTTTATTTATTTATTTATTTATTTATTTTATTATTATTATTGTTATTACCATCATTATTATTATTAGTTAATAAAATATGCACCTGTGTTATCAGTAGCCGACACATGGCCTGGCTGGATGCAGATTTGCGCGACGCCACCAAAAAGGCATTACGTTTTACAAACGAGCCCCAGAAATGGAATAGATTTCCTTTATCACCTTGCCGGCTCCAGCCACCACAACATTAACACAATATTTATTGATGCTGCCACCGCTCCTGCTGCTGCTGCATCATGGGAGCAGGAATGAGAGAGCAGAAAATAGAAAAGGGGGGGGGGGGTGGAGGGAGGGAGAGCCACAGGGAGAGATGGGGGGGAGAAAAATGATTAAAAACAGAGAGGGGGTGGTGGGGGAGGAGGGGGAAGAGCAGGAGGAGGAGGAGGAGGAGAGGGAGCAAAAAAAAAAATATTCTGACCAAGAAATGTGCTGACAAACAGTGAGGAGCAGGAGCCAATGAGGACGGAGCTCTGCCAGGAGGCCGGGAGGAGGGAGCTGAAAGGGGGAGGACAGGTGGGCAGGAGGGGGAGGGAGGGAGGGAGAATTGATCAATGGCTCTGCTGCCATCAGGAGTTCATTAGCGCCTGGAAGGGAGCAAAGGAGGGATGAGGTGGGAGGAGGGGGAGGAGGAAGAGGGAGGGTGAGCGCTGCCCTTCACTCCCTGCGACCTCCCTGTTTATCAACCTGCACCTCCTCATCCTCCTCCCCCTCCCCCTCATCCCCCACATCTCTCTGCATCACCTTTAAGGAGGCACTTTTCTTCTTTGTCCCATCGACAATATTGACTTTTCCTGAACATTTGTCATCAAACCTGCTCTCCTGCCGCCTCCCAAAGAGAACCTTTGCAAGTTTGCGATAGAAAAAATAGAGAGGAAATAAAAGAGGAAAAAGAGAGAGTTCCAGAGAGTGGCTGCAATGCGTAAACTACTGTTATTGCTTCATTTTGTTAAAATATGTCAGCAGAGTTCAAAATGAATTGAAGCGAATGCACCATTTATTGTGTAATATTTATTTATTTTGTTTATTTTGCTTTAACGACACTCCAGGTGATGCAGGTGAGACCCACACTCATCCCCACAGCTAAAACCACAAAAATAAAAAAGGTTCAGTTCCCCAGCCACTCACGGCTGGTCTGCACTTCACTTCCAAACACTTTGCACTGCTCGGAATCGCGCTCAGGTCCCAAATTAAAATCTCGTGGGGATGACAGTGCGTCAGCGGCTTATCGGCGTCTCAGATGGGCGGCTGTTCAAGCAGAGGAGGCGGGTCTGACATACTGTTTCTGTCTGCTGTGTACTCAGCCCCCCTTTCCTCCTCAAACTCTTCCCATCAGGAGCTCAGGCAGCATCTGTCAACCTGTCCATCACCAGCCACAGCTCCAGGACTTAACTTTTATCTTTTTATATTGTTGTTGTTATTATGTTTATCCAGCATCAAGACGAGAAAAAAGGGGATACTGTGCAAAAAAATGTTTGGGTAGAAGATAGGGATGTTAACAACTAATCGATGATCGATTAATTGTTGATTAAGAATTGAATCGAATAAATTAAATTAAATTAGTCATAATTAATTGAAAATGTTTTACACTGTTTTTTTTGTTAAATGTTGTGGTGTATACCTGTATACCCAGAACAAGTTACTTTTAAACAACTTATTATCCATATATATATTTATAACTTAGGGTGTTTTTACTGTTCTCTAACGTAAAAATTGGTCACATTGGACCCTCAACATTATTTCAGGGTTAAATAATGTTAAATAATGTCACAATGAAATAATTTTTCATTGTGACATTTAGGTTCTCAGGAAAAATCGCAGTTTATCAATTCATCGTTAATCAATAAATAAGGTCAATCAACTTATGATTAATGGATAAATTGTTCATTTTCATCCCTAGTATAAGCTAAAAATTGAGTGAAACTTCGGAGGTTTGAATACTTGAATGATGTTGAGGTGCGATATCATAGCTGGAGCTGCATTATTATTATTATTATTATTATCACCATGATTATTACTATTGGAAGCAAAGTGCATGCACAGCATGTTCATTCAAACAAACTGAAGAAAACCACTCTACACATTCTCTTGACTCACTTCACTTATAATTTATCGCAAGACAAATGAAATGCCAAGATTCACGATTCAAAAATCCAAGATTCAAAGCTCCTTCCAATTTCAAAACATTCTGCCATGTGAATAGATGTCAGAAGGACTGATGTGGCTCCGATGCAAAGTGTCAATCACAGGCACAGGATGCCGACGCCATCCACTTCAATTGGGCCACCCCGCAGGCTGGAAAGGTGACAACAACAACAACAACAACAACAACTGGATGTGGAAGCCGCAGCTGCAGCAGGAACGGGTACGGGGACAAAGGTTCCAATTACTCCTGCAAAAACATCCATCAGTGCGGTGTTTCCCCTCTGAGTGAGGTGTGCAGGTGTGCAGATGTTGCAATCATTCTCCCTAACAAGGCTGAGTCACACAGTGTGGCACTTCCAAGGAATAAAAAAAGGACAACAACAGAGGACTGACGTCATCTCCTGCAGGAGCGGTGGAGGGTGTGGGGGGGACGAGGGGTGACGCACACTGAATTAAGAAGCCATTAGCGATGTTCTGGGCCACAGTTGGGTAAACACACGCATGCACACACACACACACATGCCTGCAGCACTGGACTGGCTGCACATGTGGAAGCCGGATCAACTGTGGATTAATGCACAGCAGGAGCTACTCAGAACGGCTGAGGTGCTCATCAGTCAATATGAAGCCAACAGAAGACAATGCGATTGTGATTCAACCTCAAATGCCTCATAAAGGCGGGTTTTTAACGCATGACACCGATAAGAAGGTTTCCATTACCCCTAGAATTGCGCAAAACCTAAATATCACAGTAAAAAACTGGGAATGGAAAGATCTGAATTTCGAAAGAACTTCTCAGATATGGCTAAAAGGTTTTAACGCCCTCATGAGGTGGTTTTTCAGATGTATCGATATAGAGGTGTATCGCAAAAGTGTCATGGAAACACTTTTTTCGCATTTACATACGGGGTCACGTGATAAGTTCACTTCAAGTGTAAATGTCCTGTTATGTTTGGATGGAGGAAAGAGACGGAATATTTTTACAAGTAATTAAAGAGAAAAATATAACAACCATTCTTGACAGCAAACAAACGTACACAAACAAGAGATTTTACGAGAATTACGGCTTATGCGAAGCAGCCTTGCAATTTATCCAAAAAACATGATACACCTTCAGAAAACTGTACATTCAGCCTTCTGTTTGCAGACTTCAGTTTGAGCTTTGAGCTCCCTGCAGCTAAATATGACTCTTTGTTGTTGTTTGAAATGGGACAACAGGGCCTGATTTCCTGAAACGTGTCTTTTCCCTCTGAAGAACAAGTGGAACAAGCAAAAGACGTAAGGACGAGTGACTCGTGCGTCTTAAAGGATCTTTAAAGTCCTCATGAGAAGGAGAGGAGGAGAAACAAAACTGATCCATGATGCAATTGTTCGAAAAAGACAAATTCTCAATTTATTTCGAAAAACCCCCACTATTCCACCAACCCGAGGTCAAGGAAAACACAGATGCACAACAGAGTTTATTTGCCACTCAAGAAAAAAATGACATGCAAACAACTTCAACACAGCAGCAGCACACAGACACACAACTCCTCTTCAGCTGGTTTAGCAACACACACACGGGGCCGACATGCTGACAAGCCACTTGGCCAACGATCGTATGACAGCTGAAAAAAAACCTGCCTTCAGGCATCCATACATACACACACACACGCACGCACGCACGCACACACACACACACACACACACACACACACACACACACACACACACACACACACACACACACACACACACACACACACACACACTTACCCTGCAGCCTTTGCGCTGTGACGGAGGCTCCCACTCTGTGTGACGTCAGCCGTCCATTCATGAGCAGCCCTCCCCTCCCCTCCCCCTCCTCCCCTACCAAGCCCCTCCTCCCTCCATCCCTTGCTCACTACGTCGGCACTAATGCGATACAAACGCACCACGTGGGGGTACTTGCCCCCTTTCGCAGCCAATCAGAGCGCAGCAGCTTAACACAGCATACACAAACACACACACACACACACACATACACACACACACACACGCACGCTACTCCTGCCTGCCGGCCCTCCACAACCACCCACCCACCCGTCATGCACGCATGTGCATGTGAACACATGTGAGGCACGGAAGGCATGTACACACTCGAGCTGCACATGACGTAGTGCTCACCTGGGGAGTGAGGGGGCGAGGGGTGACTCACACACACAAACACACACACACGTACATACACACCAAGCACTGGAGAGTCAGAGGATGCAAGAAATTAAAGGAACATCTTGGGATGATGGGATGGATGGATGAGTGGATGGATGGACAGACAGACAGATGGATGGATGGATGGACACGCGGATGGTCAGACGGATAGATGGACGCACAGATGAATGTTTGGATAGATGGATAGATGGATGGATAGAGTAAAAGTAGCAGGAGCAGTAGATGAGGTAGACGATGAGGTGAAGAGATGGATTGAGGGAAGGGAATCAGCAGGTTGCAGGTCTTGAGGGGCTTTACGAAACAAACGGGATGCAAAAAGGGAAAAGGAAGGAAAAAAAGAAAGAGCGGCTCTCATCTCTGTTCAGTCGCCTTGTAAACAAGCTCTGCCTCCAGGTGGGAGAGGAGAGACTGAGTGGAGGGGTGGGGGGAGAGAAGAGGGAGGGAGGGAGGACAGGATAGCAGAGTAATATGGAGAGATGGAAGAGAAGACAGCGAGAGAGAGGGAGGGGGGAGAGGGAGCTGTTGTGCCCCCACACACCATGACTCATCTCTGGCAGGAGGAGGGCTGTGCATGTGTGTGTGTGTGCGTGTGTGTGTGTGTGTGTGTGTGTGTGTGTGTGTGTGTGTGTGTGTGTGTGCGTGTGTGTGCGAGTGTGTGCATGCGCAAGAGCTTGTATTGAGAGTTTGAGAGAAGAGAGCACGATATCAGCATCTGTGCCTGAATATGTGCAAGAGGCTCGCACACACACACACACACACACACACACACACACACACACACACACACACACACATAGCAATTGCAATGTCTGTTGGGTGCAAGAGCATGGGGGGGGTTAGGTTGTGGGGGAGGAGGGGGGGGGAGAGGAGGGAGTCTGACTGTTGGGAACGTTTAACAAGTCCCCAGACGACGACTTGCAGCTTAATTGATTCAAGGCTGCATCCAGTTTTAGCTCCTCACGTGCACCACAAGGATGTCTTCTGCGCAACAGAGGGAAAAAATACAGCGGAATCACGCTGATGTCCTCTCCAAACCCCCGCACCACATCCACCCGCAGCCATTAATAATCAAAACTAATAAAGTGGGATTATTATTGTCGCTGTTAAATAAGGCAGCTGCACCTCATAAAGATTGTGGAGCTGCTGCAAGTCATCCAGAGTGAAGGGAAGGTAAACAACAACCACTCCTCCCCTCCTCCCCTCCTCCTCCTCCTCCCTGCTCATCTAGAGGCAGGCAGCCCTGCAAAGCGGCGGCAGCAGCAGCAGGAGGAGAAGAGGGTGAAAAAGAGGGGAGAGGAGTTGCTCTAATTCCCTGATCTCTGCGCGTGTGTACGTGTGCGCGCGCGTGCTCAGCCTCCCTAAAGCAACCCCCTCCCTCCCAACAGCCACCCTCAGTTCACCAAACATTGAATGAACCTGGGTGCCATCCACCGCGAGAGCTGGGTGCCACTGCCTCACGCTCTGTGTGTGCGGGCGCGCGCAGGGGTGCTAGTAGTGTGCGAGCGCGCGCGAGTAGGCGTGCCTTCATGTCTCCACATGCAAGTTGCAAACCGCATTCCTTCCTCGCGCCGCTTCGAATCCGTTGTAGGGTGTAAAAAGAAAGAAGAAGAAAACATTAGGACGCTCTCAAACTACGCTCGAACGCACGCGCTCGTTCCCACTGGCCGGAGGCGCGTGCACGACGTGTGTTATTATTTTTTGTTTTGTTTTGTTTTGTTTTTTACCCCACGACTCTCGCTCGCTCGTCGCCAAGTTCATCCCGCTGCTCAACATGACGTCTGGCTGGCCACACACACACACACACACACACACACACACACACACACACACACACACACACACACACACACACACACCACCCCTGCTGCGTGCGTGAGTGACCCACATGCGGGGCGGGTTTCGCGCACGCCGCCTCGCTGCTGTCCGTGACTGACAAGCCCCGCTGCAGAAAGTGCTGCTGCTGCTGCTGCTGCTGCTGCTGCTGCTACAGTAGCCTAGCGCTGCTGGACTGGTGCACTTGGGATCCCTTGCAACGCTCCATACTGTTGTGTTTTTGTTTTGTTTGTATTTGTTTGTTTATTTGTTTTTAAGCCTGTGCATGTGTCATTTTAGCGAGGCGCGCGTGCAGCGGCGTGCGTTCCCCTTGCTTGCTTACCTTTGCGGGCGGCGCAGGCGGAGACCTCCTGAGTCCTCAGTCCCTCGGATTCCCACAGATCAGGAGGTCATTGGCGGCAGCGGCGTTCGGCACTAGTTCACTCCGACAGACAGAAGCACCTCCGCCTCCACCTCCTCCACTCTGGATCCACGTTGGGTTGACAGCACCCTTCCCCTCCTCCTCCTCCCTCCCTCCCACCCTCCCCCTTGGTCCCTCCACCCCCCAGCACGGTGCGTGTTGACAGCGCGTCGGCTCCTCTGCTCTGCAGAAAAAGCTGCCGGTTACCAGTCCAGTCCAGAAGGGAGGGAAAAAATGCCAACCCGTCTCCCCCTCAAACCACCGTGCCCAAAAAAGTGGTGGCAGCCGGGCGGAGTTGCAGCGCAGCGAAGTGCAAAAAAATAAAAAATAATAATTTTAAAAAATAAATAAATAAATATATAAAAACCTAGCGGGTCCTGCAGTCGTTCACGCTCCGGAGGTGCGCACCGCACGGAGCTCACAGGAAAGCATGTCGCATTTTGCAAAAAAAAAAAAAAAAAATTAAAAAAAAAAAAGGAGGGGGGGGGTACAAAATAAGAGAGCAGCGGTCTCTCCTCTCCTTCCAACACTCCTGATTAAATAGAAAAATAACGTGGTGTCACTAAATCCGTCCTCCTCCTGCTCCTGCTCCTACTGCTGCTGCTGTTGTTGCTCCAGCAGTGAAAACGATGCTTGATTTCCCTGCGATGAGTCAGTAAAGAGCTGCAGTTTCGCAACGTCCTCCCCTCCTTCCACACCGGGGCTCTGCTCGGCTACCAGCCGCTGCTGCCTGCGCTCCGCCCGGCTCCTCGCTTCTTCCCCCGGCGTCTCCGCTCCGTCCAGCCCTGCTTGTACACAAACCCCTTCGGCGGGTCGCGTCCGAGCAAAACCGATCTCCTCCCCGCAAGGCTCACACGGAGAGAGGGGGGGAAATAATGAATAACCCGGAAAGCCAAGAGCAGAGCGGATGAAAAAAATCAGTTCTTATCCGCAGCTTGAAAACTCTTTTGGCGCCATATTTATGGCGTACTTTCAATTCGGCGTTACCGCAAGCAGCACTTCCTAGTGAGAGAGAACTACGCGCCGACTGCGCCTCGGAGAGGACGGGACGGGGATTGAAGCGTCACCTGCTGCCAGACGGTGGTGACACGAAGCCCGGAGAGCCGCTCCTTGGTGGCTCGTTGAAACACGCAGGCACATAATAATAATAATAATAATAATAATAATAATAATAATAATAATAATAATAATAATAATAATAATAATATGCCATTTTAACGTACAGCATTATAATATAATATGCACAGTATTTAATCTATCCTGGACTCCACCGCACAAAAAAAAAACATTAGCCCTCTGTTTGCAGCTTTCTGTTGAAACTGAATCTTTGATGTGTTTTGGTGGGGTACAAAACGCGCGGTCTAGGAAAACACAGCCAACACCGATTTTGCTGGGAGTGTTGTCACTCAGAGGAGAGGCAGAATTTCCCTTTGTGACATCGCAATTGTGTGATTTCCATGGCCATGGTATTTCACACACTATTCGAAGAAAGAAAAAGAAACAAAGCATGGACTTCATCACTAGCACCCACAAGTAGCTGGGAGCTTTGAAATGAAGCACTGAACTTCAAAAAACTGCCTTTATAACACCTCTGACTCCAAGAACGAGCCATTTCTTCCAGTTCCTGTCACGGCTCAATGTTTGTGCAACATTTCACCTCCCAATAGCAAATCCATACTGTTATCCCATGTGTCATCAAGCGAGTGCCCCTTTGGGAGTGGCCACCTCTGAGCGGACAGACAGCAGAGCATCTCCACTGCTCCAATTCATCCTCGCTCAGCGTTTTGTGCGAGCGTCTGAAATTTCTGGTCAATACGCACAGACGTGAAGCCAGGAGGCACGCCCCTAAAATTAAGGTCATCCCAATGAACAAATAGGACATTTTTCCATGTATCGCGCTCTGCGGGCTTTGCACTTGCACAGAACACTCACAGAGGATTTGGTATCCAGAACATGAAGAGGGCTAGCGGAAGGCAGGGGTGGAGGGGAATAAGAGGGCGTCGTGCTGTTTTGCACACAAGTGAAATGAGACAGTGAAGGACACAGGACTTCACTGGCACACATTCAAATGCGAGCAGCAGCACCTCGGCCTCCCCTCCAAAACCACCAAGGTGGGCAACATCTACCCCTCCCTCTCTCCCCCTGACTCGTGGAAACCGCCAGTGACCTCTCCATGCTCTTTCTCTAATGTGGGGTGATTCAATTTCCTGTCTGATGAGATGCACAGATTGTTTGTCGAGGAAGCAGATCCACACAGATCTGGATAAAAAAAAAAATAGAAAGAAAAGAATCGTGGATCGTTTTAATCTGCCTGCTGCTCCAGATGGGTGGGCTGCGGAGCGTTTCCCAATAGTCTGCGGTCAAATTGTCATATTTCAAATAGCGAGTCCGTTCTTTTTGGCAGACGCAAACACAACACGGCATCGACAACAGCTTTGAAAAAGACCACACTGGTTCAAAGGTTTTCATGTGAGACCTTACAACAAAAACAGCCTGAGCCTCCTGTTGGTCTGTTGCTGTTGCGTCTCTGCCATTGTTGGCTTTGACAGCTGGCTTTGGTTTTTATTGGTTCCCCTGGAAAATCTCTTATTTTTATTATTTCAGAGGTCAAATTGCATTGCCTGAAAACAAATTTTTTTATATGTTCTCGGAAAATCTGACTTGTTTTTGCACCGATTGAATGTTACAGTGTCCATTAAAAGGAGATGAAGGAGCATTTTCACAATAAAAGACAGTTTTCTGACCTCATATTTTCAAAACATTCTTAGAAGTTAGTGGCAAAACAGTGGAACAATTCAACATGGTTAAGCGTCATTAAAAAATGTTGACGTGGCGATAAAGCGTGTAAGAAAAACCACAATAGCTCAATAGCTGTTCTTATTGGAGCGACAGAAATGAAAAAAACAAATCAACTGCAAAATACATTACAACTGATCCCAGTTAGCAACAGATCATCACCCTGGGAACTGCAAAGGGTTTGATTTGAAATATTCCAATTAAGTCCGCCAGTGTCCAACACCTTGACCTTTTCTAAGAGTGTCTCAGAACACAAAATCTTTTTTTCTAGAAGCAGTCGCTGTCGCATCACAAACGTTGACAAGAGTTACACCCCTTTTCCATGACAATGGTTGCATTTACAATCACAAACCAACAAGATCAATATCTGTAGACTAACATGACAGTGTTTTCTGATGGTGCAGCATGAAGAAACAGGGCTGACAAAAAAAATAATTCATGTTTTATATCAGAGCCAGAACATCCATGTCAGCTGCAATTAGACCCATAGATGTTGTGCATATCCTCTGGGTTTTTTTTTTTAACAGATGGGTCAAACTTTAGGAGCTGAAGTAGCAGTGTGTGTGCGTGCACATGCTTGTGTGTGTGCGTGCACATGCTTGTGGGCGCGCGTGTCTGTGTGTTCGCGCGTGCACACAAGCCCTGCTGCTCCGACACAGCGATGTGTCAGAGACATTAGATTTAATTAGTCTGGGACTGTTCGGGTCCCCAAGCCAAAGATGTTTTTTTAAGCAACCTCTTCTGAATGACAATAAAATCATTGCAGTGCCAAGGAAAACAAAACAGCGGCGAGCAGATTCTCCTTCATGACCTTTGTTTTGTTTCACAAACATTATTTTAGCTAAAGTCCCTTCCTGCATCAAGGCACCATCTTTCAGCATCATCAAAAGGCACTGCTCATTGTTTCGCCCTGAATAAACATTGGTGGTCATTTGTGTTCTTCCTCTGCCAGCAGACAAAACAAACTCATCCCTCCGTCCAGCTGTCCAGTATCTTGCTCCATAAAGCCCAGCTAACCCAATAAACAACTTGAGGATGTACACAAAGAAAAAAACAAGACAAAAACAAATAAAAATGATTCAGAGCCAGTTTAAAACCCAGCTGTATATCAGAGTGAGTGTTTTTAAAGGAGCGGCGTGATTTACAGCGTCGACATGGGTGGCTCATTATCTCCCACACACCCCCAAACAGGTTTATAATGATCCGCAGTAGCCGTTCCTCATGGCCGGCCCAGTCTCCTGGCAGTGACCTCCACATCTTCAGTCACTCTGCAAGCCAAGGTTAATCCTCTTGCCTTGGCACTCCCCCAGGACCCCGTGCTGAAAGGGCTACCTGTTGTCTGTGCGTTCCCCAATTACACTTTTCTCCTGAGTAAGCACACATTAGGTGACTCATCAGGGGCAACTTCCTGCCAGAGCTGGCTGGGACACAGTGTATTATTCCAGCAGGGGTGTGCGTATTTCAACCTGACTGACCAAGGCTGTAAAACGAATGGCTTTGGCCCACTCCATAAAGCAGCGGTTTGTGTGATTTGGAAGCTGCCCAAAGGAGAACATACTCTGGGGGTGCCGCAGGTGTTTGTATTGGGGGATTTGCAGACAGGTATAAATGTGACTGAATGCATATTCTATTTTTTGTATATTTGTGTGTAAAAAAAAAAAAAAAAAAAGAATGAAGAAGAAGAAGAAGAAGAAGAAGAAGAAGAAGAAGAAGAAGAAGAAGAAGAAAAAAAAAACAAGATCATTGTATTTGACATATCAAAACAACAACAACAACAACAACAAAAAAAACAACCCTAACCCTTTTATGGGACGGGGGTATTTACAGCAAAATACATTTATTGATTCATATCGCCAGGTGTAAGTCAAAGGCTGTCAAGAGTTTCTTGAAACTGCGTATGTCACCCATTTGACGCACGGATGAACAACAAATTTACAACTGTGAAAACGTGAATTAATGCGCGGAAAACAAAACTCGCCTGAGCCTTATCTTTCTGGTTCTGATTCGCTAGTACCGCAGTGGGGCGCTGCTAAAACCGTGATTGCCTGTGAAGTCACTTCCGCCTCCTTCTTTGCGGAACCGGACCGGAAGTTTCCTTGTTTACCTAGAGGGCACACTGGCAAGATGTCTTCCCTGGACGTGGACGAGTTTCTCCAACAAAACAGAGCCGTGGCTGAGCAGACGGAGACGTACCGGGGTTACTGGGAGAGCGAAAAACACTGGCAGGCCCGCCGGGAGTTCATCCTGCGGAACTTCAACGACTTCGAGCCGCCGCAGCTGGACCAGCTGCTCTCCTTGTCCATGGTCTGGGCCAACAATGTGTTCCTCGGCTGTCGGTGCGTCAACAAAACCAAGAGAAGCTATGGTCTACTATTTACTTGAATGCATTTTGTGGTATAAGTTACGTTGTCTTGTTTGCGGGAGATTTGTTTTTGTTTAAAAGGTCCATCATCCACTCAGACACAACAAACATGGCGTCAAAGCGTTGTTTGGCTTCTGGAAATGTGCACTATTGTGTTATTAGACTTTTCCAGATGGTCTAACTGGCCATCTTAAAGTACATATGGCTCAATTTCATACGAACCTTTCTCGCATATGTTTGAGTGTGATTAGTCTTCTTCGTGCTATTCGACAAAATCTTACCCTCTGCTGCCCCCTATAGGTTTACATTGCACATGTTTACTTGTTGTTGTTTTTACCTGGTTAAATAAAGGATATGGCATTGATCTGACTGTGATTCTGACGTCAGCTTAAAAAAAACCCACTGTAGCTTGCATATCAGATCTATGTGTGAAAAACACAAAGATAGTGGTGCACTTCTTTGTTTTGGAATTTTCTTTTCTCACATTCATTAATCACTGACATTTTTCTCTTTGCAATGCCTGGAACCCATTATTGCTTTGCTACTAAAGACCATAATGGTGCATTGTTATTAGTAATCGACTGCAGTTTATTATATTATCACCTAATTGACAGCGATTCCTTCCAACAAATGGCAGGTATAGCGCAGAGCTCTTGGAGAAGGTGAGGGACATGGCGGAAGGCATCGAGGTGGAGGACGCCCCCGTCTTCAAGACCAGAGATGAGATTGTCAAGAAGCAGCAGGTAAGCCTTCACACATTCACCTGTATGTTCTGTTAGATCCACGACAATGCCTCCCAAGATGGAGGATCAAATCAAAAAGATATAAATTCTGTAGCCAACCCTGTTCACCTGGCCTTTTACGGTCTTCACGTCCTCGAAACTTTGACTTGTGTGGCATCAAAAGTACACACATTGTTAGCCCAACATCCTTGAGACATTTCTCCCATGTTACAAGTGCGTTGCTCATCTCGTGTGCAGAGGCCAGCTCTTACTTCCTCTCTTCTATTTCTTATTTTTCATTTCATCAAAAATCACACTCATCTGCGCGTCATGTGATTGATTGATTATCAATCAATAGCATTTTGCATTAAATCGTTTGAGTGACACTTGTACATAACCTTGTAACAGGACCTTGATTCTTCAGAGTCCCCCCCCCCTGGCAGATTCCTGTTCCATCACAAAACTGGTCTCAGAGATTAAAAAAAAAAAAAAAAAGATTTAAGACTCCTCAACTACCTTAACATTGTATATCCAGATGAATCATGAGAGGAAGTTGCTGATGTTTCCTTCACCTGTCTCTATAACAGGGACGATGACCCGTGCACTCCCATCACCCCCTCTGGTCCGGTGTCACTGGGATTGGAGAACCAAGTGACTTGTGTGTCTCTTCAAAACAAGCTGGGCTCGTAGCACATCAAGTTACATTTCACATACCTGCATACAGTCTGGCGTGCGTACAATAGACACAATCACATCAAAAACATTATTTTTTTCTTTCTTTTTTTACCAGAAGCATGAAGACGGTATTGCAACAATTTGAGCTTCATTGCTCATCTGATTTTGTCATTTTATCTTTTTAAAATTGCTTTGTAAAGTGTATACAATATTTAGTTAATACAAGTTAGGCTAATCCTGGATGTTAAACACGAAGTAATTTGTGTTTTTTTTTTACCGTGGCAACTTGAAGAGCCAGTTTGTTGTGTATGTGCAACTGATACATTGATTTTTATTTTATTTTTACAGATGACACATTGTTTTTAACTGTTAGTTATTACTTTTTATATCAGGTCCCACAAATAAAATAAAAAAACAAAGATGATCAAAGTCTGAAAAATGTGTTTTATTATGTTTATACAGCGTATCGTTATAAGTATACATTTTTTTGTTTAATTTTTGTTTAATTCACAAAATTTTATAACATATCCTTTCAGCTTTTTTTCCGGTGAAATCACGATGACCTTTACTGTCTGATAAAAGAGGAGCTCGTCTGATGATGGTTGTCCTTCATAGATACTCTAGCCACAGTTGAGTGGGGTTTTACTGAAGTGGGCTTTTAAGCAGGAGTCGCATACAAAAAAAAAAAATTAAATATGGGGGACACTAGACGGCATGAAGGGAACTTAAGCCTCCAAAGAACGTCATGTGACAAGCAGTTGTGATCACCACACGAGTTTCCTGTCGGTTTCTTTTGTCAGCTATGTCATTTTAAGAGTCGGGTCAAAAACATCTGACACTTCTGCCACAGGCAGCAAAGCGCATCACATGGTTTGGTTCGTGAATTGAGTATTTCTCTTTAAGTTGGAGGTGGATTGTGAACTGAAACTAGAAAAAAAAAAAACCTCCACCAGAGCAAAGAACAGAGCCCACCACGTGTCATCTGAAGTTTTAACTTGGCACCGTTTCTAGTTCAACAGCTTTATCTGTGTGCTCTGTGCCCCCCTTCAGCCGTGATGATAAGAACAGACCTTCAAATTAAAACCACATCCAAAGCCAAGGAGCCCAGCAGTACCGTGCTGCCACGTTCACTGCTCATATGCACTTAGAAAACAAAAGTAAAACCTCCTTTCAGATAAAAGCGCCCCAGTTTGTCCTTGATGCCACAGCCTCTGTGCTTCATTACCTCCTGTTTGCTTTATTATTTTTTTTTTTTAATTAAAACTGACCAAACTAAAAGTAAGATTTATTTCCATTTAAAAAAAAAATCCCTGGGGTGAAACTTTACACAATGTTGATGTTTTGTTTTTACGATTCCTTTTGCCAGGTGTTTATATCTACTTGAGCAATATCCTTGCTGGGGCCAGAAATGAACAAGAAGGGAAGCTCAGAGCTGCTCTGGCCAGCGAGTCGTGATTCATTGCTGCAAGGGAGACAAAACAAACAAAAGTTGGCGCTGTTGCAACCTGCGCTGTCTGTGAGCTCAACCGACAGTGTCTCTTAAAATAACAAAGATGCTGCAGTCGGGGCTGATCAGCAGCACCTGCGGCTGACTTTAAGAACCACCACTGTAAAGACAAGAGGTGCCCCACCCCTGCCCACATACTTGTTGTTCAGCCAGGAGTTTTGCTCTGATCAGTTGGTTGACCTGCCAACTCGGTTGGGGGGGGGGTTAGATTTATAATTTAAAAAAAAAAAAAAAAAGCCCCACTGGTGCACACCAGCAGACATGACAAAAAAGGAAAAAAATGGTGTAAAGAAAAAAAAAATGGTAAAACTCAAAACACTAATGGCATCAATCCATCCAAACAACAAAGATATATTACAAATTCTGTTAGCAATAACTTATTTCACATCATGCATTTAAAAAAAAAAAAAGGAAACACAAACATAAGATTGATTCCCCCTCGCCGGTTTTCCTTAAATGTATTGGCAAGCATGTTTGTTTTATATGTCCACTGTGGTTTGGTTGTTTCATTATTCCTTTTTTTCAGGGTGGCACTTGAGTTCTTCTGATAAAGTTGCTCTCTCTTTTTTTTTTCCGTCGTCGTCGTCTCGATGAGGTAAAAATGAGCGAGCGATGGACAGGGGTGGGGGGGCCGATGGAGAGGAGGGGGGCGGGAGGTGGAGCCTCTCAGACGTCCACCCAGCTCTGCTCCACGATGGCCGTCACCCTCTTCTCGTACTCCCTCTTGTTCTCCTGGTAGAGCTGTGCCGCCTGACTGTTGGCCGGGCTGTTGGGGTTCGGCTCGTCCAGTAGCGACTGCACCAACACAACACACAGGTAGCCACGTGTGCACATCAAGTCCAGCAAAATGTTGACAATATGAAATATGTTTTTTACATTCTTGATCGTAAAAAAATGACCCACCTGGATGGAGGTGAGTATGGACGACACGTCGTACGTGGGGCTCCAGCGGTTCTGAAGAATGTCTAAACATATACTGCCGTCTGCGTAAACTGGGGAGGAGAGAGAGAGACAACCACTGAAAGGTGACACCACAAAATGGTACATGGGGCTACAATTATTATTATTATTATTGCATGAACAAGTTGAGTAGACATAGATGATGCTCGAACCTGGAGAAACACTTTTTGCTTGTTTCTTGTTTTTACTTCGGTTTCTATTTTATTTATTTTTTTATATACAATTTTTTTTAACACCTGCACCTGGGTGCTTCACTTCCACACAGAGACCAGCGAGGGTGTAACGAGCACACGACGCCCGCTGCCTGTGTTTACATTCCAGTTCATAACAAGAAACACCACAATCCTCCCAGAGGCAGAAGATGGAGAATAAAACAAGGGGAATGTTTGTGCTTCTGCCGTGGCTGCTATTCATTTAGTCAGTAGCAGCTTTAATGACGGAGCTCAGCGGTGAAACCAGGCGATCACAGCCCACACTCATTCATCTGATGGTGACTTTGTCTGGGCGGAAACTGTGCTTACCGTTGGGGTGAAACATTCTGGAGACAAAGCGCACCGTGGGAGGCTTGTTGGGATACTCCTCAGAGAACTCTATCAGAAGCTTAAATGTCCCTGCCAGAGAGAGAGAGGGAGAGAGAGAGAGGAGAGGGTGAGCGAGGGAGGGTGACACGGTGTCTCTCCATGGAGGGAATACAAATGTGGGGGATCGATGGGGAGGGAGAAGGCAGACGGGAAACAATTGGGGTTGCTAAAAATACGGCCAGCTGGACTGGAAGGGGAAACTAATCCCTCAGCCAAGGAGGAGACGTCGGCTCCGCCGGCTGCAGGGACGACCGAGGAGGGAGCGGCCCCACACATGAAAACAATGAACCCTGAGTCAGCACGGCCCGCTGCCCACTGCTGACAATCACAAGCAAGAAAGGGTGGAGCAAAAACAGAGAAAGGAAAAGCATGGATACGTGAACACCATGGAGCAGGACGACAAATTCTGGACCCACTAAATCAGGGGTGTCAAACTCAAACACACAGAATGGCCCACATTCTTGAAAAGAAAATCATCCTCCAGACACAACAGTGAACCTTTTCATATGGACCCAATCAAGTTTTGAATATGGAACAAGCGACGCTTAATACTGTACACTAAATCAGTTCATATGCACCATAAGTTCCCTTGCATCATCAAATTTCAAATGAAAAAAAACATTGAAATAAATTAAATGTAAATAAAAATCATATGCCTCTTTTTTACTTGCAGCCTTCTGATTTAAATGTCACCAGTAGCCCTTTTCCATGGGCTAATAATACATCTAAAAAATAAAATCACAACAATAAACCAATTAAATAATAATAATATCCTTCAATGAACATGCGACAATTCAGGTCCCTGCCTTGGAGTAGCAAGAAAAGGTGCATAAAGAAAATGTTAATTATGGTCTGTTAATGTAAATTGTCTGCCAGAATACTATCAGAATAGCATTCTGGGATTTGTAGCATTAGCGGGACATGTACTGTATAAAACCAGTTGGGCCAGCTCTAAGTGATTTAGTATTGCCTTGCGGGCCAAGTATAATGACACTGCGGGCCAGAGTTTGACCCCTATGCACTAAATAATAATTTAAAAAAATGTTTAGCTCCCTGTCAAGTAAATATGACTTCACCGAGTCGAAAGGAAACTGGTCCACTCATCTCTCCGTTGAGAGAGAATCTGGTGACAGTCTGTAAGCCAACATCACCGTTGTGGACTTTCAGGGAGGGAAAGAATTCCACTTGACGCCACCGCAAAGACAGCATGTGGTGGCCATGTACGCAAAAGTAAATAAAACAACAGACACAACGAGTCAACAACATGTCAGCAGGCTGCAGTGACGCGTCGTCCAAGTGTCTGGAAGACTCAGGAGCCACTTTGACTTGAAACAGAGACGCTACAAGCTGGGGGGTTTTTGGCAGACTATCAGCCTCAGCGTCGCTCAGGGAGGTTCTCACAAGTACGTCAACTTGTGGTAAATGTTGAACCAAGTTGCCATGTGAGGTAACTGAGAGCAAATATAGTCACGCAGCCCTGAATTGGAGAGCGACTGAATCCAGAGCCGACTATGCACTTTGTTGTGTTGGGATTATTTTTTTTTTATCTTTTATTTAGTCTCCAGTCAGCATCAATGTGTTCCTCACACTGAATCAATTAGCCCAATTATTACACAGGGAAAATATTTCTTCTTGGGATTTCCTAAAATATCATCACAGGTATGGCGCTAAAGATAACTGGGTCACTGGTTTAAAACACTCGGCCTGTGTGGCTGCAGCGGATAAATGGAGAATGGAAGGAACAGAAGAACAATCTCCATGCATGAGAACATCCAGATCTCGGTTCAACGAGCTCCCGGTGAGCCCGGGCGTAGTAGAAGAAATGAGGCACAGAAGGAGAACTCACCATCTTCAAACGGTGTTCCCACGGGCCTGGAATGAAAAGAGGAACAGAGACACAGATGAGTTATTGCCAGAAATTTCAAACATCCTCACTGCTACCAGCAAAAAAACAAAAAACTAAACAAAATAAGAGCATTACCGTCCCTGCCTCAAGGAAACTGTCTATTTTCAGACACCATGTGACACTTGTTTGTGTCAACGTGGATTCTCTTAAAGTAGCATACAAGCAAAACACCCTGACAAATTCCAGCTGCATTCAATTTAGGTGAAAAGCGTTGCACATTTCTAGTCTATATCAAGTTTTAACTGGCCCAGCGCACAAGATTCCCTGCAAAATATTTAAGATGTTGCACTGGGCCGCTGATATTTCTGTTTTATTATCTTTTATTTTGCAGGTGTTTTTTTTTTGTTTTGCTTGCTCCACCGTCTTATTCAATCCAGCAACTCCAGCCCGAAAGGTCTCCTCACATCACCTTCTACGTGTGCATTTTCCCTGCTAGTTCAGAGCCGCAATCAGAAATATTAAAACCACTCTGGCAGGGTGGGTGGTGATCTGGCGGGACATGACAGCCAACGGTGGAGCGGCAAAGACGGCAGGGAGGAGTTGAATTTAGAGCATGACTCACCCAAAAATAACAGCGTTCCAAAGCATAATGTTGTTCTCCGACGGCGCTCCGCTCACACCGGTGGGAGGATCTTCTTGAAGTCTGGAGGAGACGGGGAAAAGGAAACACTGTGTTACAGGGGAAAAGAGGGATGTTCGGTGGGGAATCCAAACAAACAGATAAAGGATATCACAGGCGGCACGCAGGCGACATTAAGTGTTGGACGTAAGTGAAGGCAACAGATGACCGACAGGGAGGGGGAGCGCCAGTCTGTGGGTTTTAATGAACACTTTCACTGCAAGACGATGATCAGTCACAACACGATCTGCCGAACCGCCGTGACTTCAGCCGACAGCCGGGCTGCGCAACATCTTACGGCACAATTTCCATCCCGCTGTCTCACGCCAGGCACCGCCAGCCAACAATTATAATCATCGTCTAAAGTTGAGGAGTGGCTGGACGGTTTCCTGTCAATGCACGTGTGGTTGTCGTCTCTCTCAGACTCCCAGTTTGAACCGATTCATGACGGTTCAGCGTAAGTTCTTTAGCAAAAGGAGAAAATGAAGACGGACCTGCAAGACTTGAAGCTTGAAATCTGAGTGATAGTTGACATCAATTTGTTTTAAGTGCATACAATGAAAGAAGTAAGCGCGGGGTGTGGGGTGCTGATAAATGTATGACCTACAAATCGAAGGGATTGCTTTAGATTACCAGTGTGTGCAGGACAAATCCAAAAATGATCACAGACTGTTTAGGCCTACAACCCTACACCTGGTATAAAAGATGGCATAATTACTAAATGAATATGTATATATACACATACATACATTATATTGAGATTTTTTTTTTTTTTTAATGGTAGACTGATTCCTGTGTCTATGTGTACATGTGGAGCTACGTCCCCTCGCTGCAGACGTCCCCACTGCAATTAACCTCCTTTAACTTAATCTGCCTGAGCTGGGCTGCCCATGGAGGGATGCGCCATACGAGTTCTCCACTAGACCAATAGATATGTTACTTCATTTGGAAACTGAGGATTACTGACCAGTCAGCAGATTAGAGGAAGTAGCGGGACGTCTGAAGCAAACACTGCAGATTTTATTTTCCCTCATCTCTGTGCAAGGGGGGGGGGGGTTGTTTGTCAAAAAAAAAAAAAGACGATCAAACCATTTAATTATCCAAGTAAAACATAACCGACTAAACATCCTTCTAGTAGTTTCTCTGAATTGTCAAGGTTTATCTTAGACAAATGTACCAGGATAAAAATGTGCAGCTCACGCATACAACTGTCAACAGTGGTATGATACATTTTAGGATATCAGTCGATTCCTTTGTACAAAGTGGACTGAAATCGGGACAAAACATGTCCGTTTTACAGTGGCAACTTAACTCGCTGAGCAAATAATTTGATGCAGACGCTCGACAAAAGCCTGATAACCACACAAAGCTGAGTTCAAGCCACAGGGCCCTGGCACACGGACACACAAGCTGATGCAGGAATGTGCCATTGTGTCTTTATTTCCTCGCCTGTGTGTGTGTGTGTGTGTGTGTGTGTGTGTGTGTGTGTGTTGCCGTTTACCACCTGGGGGACTGGCACAGTGGAGTAGAATTACAGTGACACCTTAGCTGCCGGCTGCTCTAAGTAGAATGGCTTAGGATCTTGTTTTCCATTGACAGCTGTGAGAGTGTATCCCCTGTTAGCGTGTGTGTGTGTGTGTGTGTGTGTGTGTGTGTGTGTGTGTGTGTGTGTGTGTGTGTGTATGTGAGACACAGAATGGCACAAACAGGTAATTCGGGGATGCCATATGGAGGACACCAGATTGTGGACGGCACGCATAACACGCAGCCTCGTGCCAGGTGTGAGTCTCCCTGGGACCAAACATTACCTGGCTGCCTTCACACCGCAGACGGGATGATAATAATATAAGCAGGTATGGCGTGACTGGCTCAAGACGAGTAATGGAGATGCGCAGGCACACACCTTAGGATGCAACACCCCACTTCCCACCACAAAGACGAGTTGTTGCAACACCTGCGAGCCACGTTGCTGCCACAGTGGAGCCGACACCAGTGTGTTGGCTGTCTGCTTGTAATTAGCAGCGACCCGTTAGCAACACAATCTGAACGCAGCGTTGACTGCTAACGATGGGATACTGGTGACAGACCGAGCGTCCAAAGGAGGCCACTTCAGTTCAGAGATGCTGGCTGGATATTTCACAGGGCCACGTTCACAGCCAATTTAAAAATCAGCCTGTCTTCCTTGTTAGAAACCCGGCACCCGCAGACAAGGCAAATTCAAAGAGAAACGCATTTCCTCAGGGTTGACAAACACTCACGTTCACACCGCATCAGTGGATGTGAAGCGACATACGACCACTGCCAGCTAGCTCTGTCAACTCTACATTTGAACATTTGAACATTTGAATCGGGCCACGTACACAAAAAGCGATAGAGTGGCATTTGAATTGCATTTTAATCATCAGCAGCAAGAGCTATGCTAAGCCACATAAGCTAACCGTAACGGCTAACGCCGCTAGCTCACAAACACAAACAGAGGATATGGCAGCCAAAATAAACGTTACGGTACCTTTTAAAATCTCTCATAAGGCGTCTCCTTGCCGGGGTGGACATTGTTCAAGGGATGTTTTTTTTTATTTAAAAAAAAAATGTTTGCTTATTTTTTCCTTTTTTAAAAAAAGAGGGGGAACCAAAAAACGGGACCATACGCCGAGCGGTATCCGAAACCAAATCTCGAGCCTCTTCCGCTTGCAGCCCTTTTTCTTCTTCTGCCAAAACGAGCGGCTGGCGAGCTATTTGTGGTGACGTCGGTCGCAATGCTCACAGCGCTGGCCAACCGAGGAGCAGCCCTTTAAATGTTGGACACAAAATCTACTGGGGACAAAAAGATTTGGAGATAAAAGGCTGCTGGAATCTGAGACGGCGCTTTAAGGGTCCGACCATGGCTTGAAACGTGTCCTAAGTAGATGGTGGTGGTGTATGTAGGTGCGGGGGTCGTCACGGTGTATGAAAAGGTGATTACTGGTGTTTCGTGAAAGTATTCAAGTTTGACTTACAGTATTATTGTAATTACTGTAAGAAATAGGTCAAAGTCGTTATAATAGCCCTATTAGAACTTTGCACCCAGTACTTCACTGGACTGTATTTCAGTCATATTAAAGAATAACTTTCTATGTTATAATTCTTGCAAAAGTATTCATACGATCATATTTACTTGAAGAAAATAAATCACAGGTCTAAACACAAGTTGCTGCAGTGTAATTTAAACCATGTCAAGAATATTCTAGCTAAAGCATTTTGACTTTGTACTTATTAACCTAATGGTGTAATTGTAGGTTTATTGTCTATCTGCTGCTGCCTCTGTGTCTATTTATAGGCACCGCACATGATGAGCAACTATTACTGTTCTCATGGTAACACTATAGCAATTATAGCTACCATAGGAGAACAAGAGGTTCCACCACACATAATAATGAAGTATACATCCAGCAAATCACAATGCCAAACTTTTAAACAATTAATTAATGATTATTCTTCTATTAACTTCCTTCATGACACCACCATTAACAATGTGAAGTTCTGAGCTGTGCAGGACAATCTCTCTTCTTATCGCGACCATAGCTTGATTTCCTAGCTTTTAGATTGCACACAATCACCAGTGTTCCTCATGCTCTTCTTTCATGGCCTGATGAAAAGCCAGACAGCAGGAAATATTCAGTGACATGGAAAAAAAAAGAGAGGAATTATCTCAGGACATTTCCGGGACCTTCATTGCAAGGGTCATAGAACAGTATCTAAGGGGATTCAAGGTTTTTATGATGATGTTTTATAATAGTAGAGTAATTGTCTTTTTTGGAGGTTCACTGTTGCTCCTGAGTGACTGTTAACAAGACATTTGTATTTTAAAACTGGAAAAACTTGATTGCCGCAATATATATTTAAAGGCTCTGACTCATGCCGTTTAAGCATATCACCAGTCCACCAGGGGGCTTGAGTTAAATCCCTATCATAGCTCCGCCAAATACGTCTGATTAATCTCAATCATCGATTTCCCTTTTGGCTTGGTTGCAGCTCTCTCTGGACTCGCTGCCTTGCTGGCATTTGAGAATGTAGGTCACATTTGGACAAAAGAGTTCCGAGAACAGAGTCAGTCCTTTCTGTCCTCCCCCAAGAGCTGGGAATCAAAAGCTTGATCTTGTGTGGTGCAAAAACACATTTTCATCATGTGTTGTTGTGAGTGGAGTGAAAACTGAAAGGCTAACTCAGGGGAATTGCAGCAGAAACAATGAGATTTCTGGAGCATTGAATTAAGCATTTGTCAAGGCTGCTTCCTGAAGCCTTTGTGATGTTTTATTTTGAGGACAAATGTGCTCATCAGTTCAGTCTGTCACCAGCTGAGCAAAGCTGCAGCCACAATAGGCAGCAAAAAAAGCTTTACTGCAAGATTGTTTTTAATAGAGATGGCAGAGGAATTAGATGTCACTTTCTCTCAGCAATGCATGCACACTGCAATGTACAAAAGTAGGAAATCTAATGTCTGAGCTGAGCAAACTGAACATGTTGCATTGTAGGATTTGTCATGAATGCAGCTCGTTTTTTTGTCCTCTTGCAAAACGTGAGGTTGTAAACACTGTTGGCTAAAATGCAGTTTCCTGCAGTTCAATGGGGTTTTTTTTTTCAATGATGTGAATTTAGGCACAATGTGGGACCTTAACACAAAACGTCTTTGCTGCGATCATTCGGTGGGAATGTTGCTTAATCTCTCGCCGTATCTGCTGAACATGCTGTGTTTGTCTTGTCTTAAACCTTGACTAGGCCTCGCCACCATCAACCATTAGTTCCCACAGAAACTTGCTGTGGGAACTGACCAGAGACTGCAGCCTGAGTCAGGGCGGGTCCTTGATGGAGCCATTAGTGTGCTATGGAGAACTCGGCGCTGATGTGGAGCCAAGCTTTAAAAAGGTGGAGGCTAATTGTCTCATTAGGGCCGCCGTGTCTGCACCGGCGATGCTGGTAATTAGATTACACAGCTGACTGGCTGCATGTCGGGGCAGTCGGTCAAGCCTGCAGCCAGTCGCAATGTAAACAAGCCTTAATGTCGGGGGCAGCACAATGTTTAGAGGCACACAGGTGGTTTGGCTTGATTATGTAAGGCTATCTGTTGAATATTGCTGTCACTGAAACAGTGAAACATGAAACAGATTTTTGTTTGAAGTGGTAGCATTTTAAAACCAAAATTGTATTTTGGTTTTAAAATTAGATTTCAATCAGTACTTGATTGCCTTCACCCACAACCTCGCTTATTGTTTTCCTTATGTAACTGAGAATTATGACGTGTGTGTGTGTGTGTGTGTGTGTGTGTGTGTGTGTGTGTGTGTGTGTGTGTGTGTGTGTGTGCGCGTGTGTCCATCAGACTGGTGGTACAGTAATATGGTTCTGTTCTTCTTGGCTATTCTGGACAAAAAGAACGTGAAAATAGTCTTTGAGGAGTCCAGTATGATTGAAGGGAAAAAAGTGAATTGAATCTTGACCCAAGTTCTCTTCATGTTCTCTGACTGAACTGACGACTTGTCCATGGTGCAACCCCACATTTGCAGTAAGACAGCTTGGATAGACTCCCAGCACCCCCGTGACCCCTGTGAGTGCAGGGGAAGCGGTGAATGTGGTAGTTGGATATTCACACGCAGGGACAAAAACATCAAGTCAGGTAGCAGCAAACCTCTGCACTCATAAGACACAGAGTCATAATATGACAGTGCAACAGGAATATAATTATTTGCACACTTTAAAGATAGATAGATTGATAGAAGTCCCAGCCTGAAGTTGCTCCTTTTCAACACCAGGCGGAGCTCTTGATTGCGGACGGGAGCAGGACCCTGCTGTTGTCATGGTTTCAGGTGTCCTGGAGACTCCACTCTAGCTGCTAATTGGTGGAAAGAGCCCCGATGGAGGGAGGTTGCAGCTTCCTCTTCTGCTTTGTTTTATGCCTGTGCAGATATATTTAGTCTGACATCTAAAAACATTTCCAAAGAAGGGCAAACAAAAAGAAGTGAGGTGGATGGATGAGTTGCGTAGGTGTAGTAGGTGCGTAGGAAAGTGCTGACAGAGCCAAAGAAGAATGAGGTGGAGGTTATATGTTATCATTCCGAACGTGAAACAGCATGTGTGCAGGTGCGGCAATTCACCTTTAATCCATGCATTGTTAACATGTTTCTAAAAAAATTTAGGCTGCTGCATCGCAATATCTCTAAAGTTACTGTTAATAAAGTGGTATTGGATTCACAGCGCCCGTGTACAGTTCAGCACTGAACTGACCTCCTGTCTGTCTGCTTCTGCAAATCAGCTCCTCTCCTCTCCCCTTCTCTCGTCTCCTTAATTGGACTATCCCAAGGTTACCCAGAGGTCAGTTATTGCCACATGGCCTCCCAACGCCCCACTGATGTAATGTTGTTGTTGCACAACCTGTGGCGCCTTTTGTTTTTGCAGATGCGCTGCACTATATCTCTGTCCCGCTGAGTTCCACGGCTCTGTCTGTCTCCTGTTATCTCGCTCAACCAAAACAAACCATTCATCACGACCGTCGACTTCTCTGCTCGACGTTGCTCTAAAAAAACAACAAAAAACAACCTTCAGCCTTATCATTCTGATAGTTTGACATCAGCGCCAGACAGGCGGAGCCGCTGCATCTGTTCGGCAACAATCAAAAGGGCTTTCATCACTGGCCGCTTTGGCACACACAGAGAATTTAAAATGAGGTGTTAAACAGCAGCAGCCGCAGGTACCCGGACAGCACAGACATCAAGTAAGGCCGCTGCCCCTCTGATTAACCGCAGCCTTTTCATTGGTGCTGATGAAAGAATCGTGTATCCGGGTGGATCCTGGGGGTCCTGCCCGCTCCACAGTGGTAGCTGAGAGTTGTGTAACTGCAGATTAAGCTCCTGTATTATGTTGTCCATCTCAAAAGAGCAAATGTGTCAACACTCCCATCTCCAGAAATAAACCTTGGAAGAGGCTGGACTCATATCGGATGCACATGTGGCTGGAAAAAGCCATTGTGGCTTTGCAATGGTGTAATCCTCCGGTCATAAATGCCTCCAGTTTAATTGTGTTTTCATTTCAGGCGACATTTGGAGGCCACATTCGTGGCTACAAAGAAGGGATGTTGTAGGTGTTGACCAGGAGAAAGCTGTTAGAAGTCAATTTAACGACTTCACCTCCCTTTGCGACAGGACGCATGTATCTCAAGTGCAAAGGTGATTCTAAAACACATTTCTCGTCATCCTCGTTTGCCTGCAGACTAAAGATTAACACTGTTTCCAACATTGGTCTTAGAACTGATGGATATTTGCTGAACAGGTGAGGACAAAGGCAGGAGCAGTCTGCCAGAATGCTGCCTGAGAAAACCACCAGCTAAGACACTTGGCCAGGTGGGGCCTCCCCTCGCATGGATCAATAAAATGCTAATGTGGAAATCTGTGATGTAGAGATTTGTCATGGTGATCTGAATCAGGTCACAGAGTCACTGTTTAAGAGACTGGAAACTTGGCAAAGTGTTCCAGGGGATCCTGCATGCATCCAGGGGAGAGACAGGTGCCAAGTGTATGATGTATGAAAGCACGTCACAAATCAGAAATAAACTGGTTTATGGTTATGAACCAAAGAAATGAGTATGTCTTCCTCAGCCAAGTTACCTTTTTATTGCATGTTTTCACTGTAAACAGACATTTAATTAGATAAAAAGTTATTGAAATGTGTGTGAATGTGGTTTACTGCAGCAGAAGAGGCTCGGATAACCAGCAGTACAGCAGTGCCTCTGCATGACGCGATTAATTTGTTGTTATTGGCTTTTTAATAAAGCACAGCTTATTGAAAGATGTAATATTTCATAATGCAAAAATGGGAATAGGATATTTGATTCATGCAAATTGGGAGAACATTTCATTTTGAAACATGAATTTAGAAAGGGTAAGATAAAATTATAATTTTCAATAAAAGACAGGATTTTTTTTATTTATTTTTTTGTCAGAACTAATGTTTGATGGATATTTACGATTATAGGGGCACCTCTTGACAAAAATAATAATAATGATCAAGAAACCAGTTGTGCGACAGCACAATGGAGTAGTTAAACAACTTTCCTTCTTAATTACTTTTAAAATAAAAACTATCTAAATGGGTTTATGCAAGATGTAGCGTTAAATAGAATAGTCTTTATTTTCACTGCACACGTACAGTGAAATCTGGCGCCATCCTAAATGCCAAAAAAGAACCCAGATCGAAGTGAACCTTCTAATCCAGAGAATACAGTGACAAAAACAGTCGCTTTTCGCCGTTCCGTGGATGAGCTGTCGCTTTGTTTACATAAGCCCGGCTCCATGTGAAATACTGACGTCATTGGCAAATAAAATTCACCACACGTTGTTCTCGTCAGAGCCATGACGTATTTTCTCCTGGGTGTGGCGCTCTGCTGTCTAATAAACTCCGGGCCAATCCACTGCAGAGGAAGCGGCACTCTCAGCCAATAGCAGAGCCGCCAGCGAGGGTCTCAGTCGCTATTTATGCCGGGCGGCATTGCGCCGCTACGTCAAGTGCCACTCGTGTAGCAACACAGACCGGAAGTTGGCAGACCCAGGCAGAAAAAAGCAAGCGGTTGGCTTTAAAGTGCAAATCGACGATAAAGGCAGAAAAAAAATAAAGACTTAACGTTATTCGGAATCCACCACACATTTGCGCAAGTGTCCAGGTAGCAACAACAATAACAACAACAAAAAAACACTTAAAAACGACAGTCGTCATTGGGGTTTCAAGCTTATGTCTAGAAATGGATAAGCTCTGCAGTGTAACTTTGTAAAGCAACAAAACTGTCTCACTTTAAGCTTTTCATCGGCACTGAAACGCATATAAGAAAACGAATTCCGAAACTGAGAAAAAGAGGAAAAAACAACTCGCCGAGCAGCTGGGCTTTCATTTCGAAGGTCATAACCGGAACTGCAACGCCCGGTCACTGGTTGCTTCAGAAAAAAAACAAAACAAAAAAAACAACAACTCCCAGGGTGGGGTAACCGACTGACGTCTCCACTTTTCTCTCCCTCCCACTTTCAATTCAGCACAATCACACAACGACCTGACGGGGCCGGAGGTGCTTGCGTGCCAGTCGGAGGAGAGCAGCGCTCGCTTCGCACCTTCTCTGTCCCTTCCCCGAGCTCCGGGCCAGGCGACCACATCCGGCGCCACCTCGCACGAATTCAGCCCCCCCTGAAAGCGTCGGCGAGCGGAGCCGGGCAGCAGCGACTCTCCTTCACTCCCTCCCTCCCTCCCTCCTCATTCTCTCCTGATAAAAACAACAACAACAACAACAACAAAACAAAAACAGAGATGGACGACAAGGCGTTCACGAAAGAAATCGACCAGTGGATCGAGCAGCTCAACGAGTGCAAGCAGCTGTCAGAGGGCCAGGTGAAGACCCTGTGTGAGAAGGTAAGCAGCCCCGCTGCCTCCTTATCTGCGCCTTTCACACATTCTTAAAATGGCGTCTATAGTGTACATTTCACTGCGTTGTGCGTATGTATGTATATATATATATATATATATATATATATATGTATATATATGTATATATATATATATATATATATATATATATATATATATATATATATATATATACATATATATATATATATACATATATATATATATACGTATATATATATATATATATATATACATATATATATATATATACGTATATATATATATGTATATATATGTATATAAATATATACATATATATATATATATATATACGTATATGTATATATATATTATATATATATATATATATATATATATATATATATATATATCTCTGAGCCTGGAGAAACGTCTGGAATAAACGCCTTCATAACACTGCGGGGTGGCGGTGGTGGTCGGGGTTTGTCTGTCAGCCACAGGGGGGATTCAAATCAGCAGACTGGGACGACGTGACAGTGAGAGCCGTCAGGGTCAGCTGTCAGGGTCACCTGTAGCATCCCCACTCCCCGCCGGCAAGTCACCAGCCCGGGCTCCTGTTTGTCAGGTGTCTGGGTGGAAATAGGTGTCGGAGAAGAAGGGGGGGAGGAAGGAGCATGGAATGCATGTCGGTGTGTGAAATGTTGTGGTTGAAAATGTTTGAACCTCCTTATTTCTTGGAAGATGTTAGCAGGATATATTGTCAAGGGCCCATGTGATGCAGAATTCACTGCACCAGTGGTCTCTGATAAGTCCACGTGTTCCACTTTTCAGACATTTCTTGCTAAGACACGCAGGGTACTGGCCCCATGTCATATCACAAAGGGCATTGATTACCACCCTGGTTGGTGACAGGACCCCCAGCTAGGGTTTAGCTCCATCTGTTTTTACCCCACTTCCAAATCAAGAAGCTAAAACCAAGGGGTTTTATAAGAGGCTGTAAAACAAACAAACAAAGGGGCTAAATACACTATTTTCTGGAGATGTTAGTCTCTGGAATCATTTCTGGCTCAACTCTGACCTCGCGCGCGTGTGTGTGTGTTTTGGTATAACTCATGCATTGATCAACACTAATTTTCCAAAGTACACAAAGCCCTGTTATGTAATTGGTGTGAGGCACGCAGTAGGTGTGGAGACTTGTTCCAAGCTTTTCTTTCATCAAAGCCCGTCGTACCTCTGCGCTTTCAGACGGCTTCGTTGTCATCGGCCTTTAATGACTTTGACCTTTTAGCACCTTTGCGTGTCGCAGGGGTGCGTTCACAACTCATCCGGCACGGCCCCATTGTGTGATGACGGCAGTTCACTGCGTTGCCTCGGTGTTGGATTGCTGTGACCTCTGGTGAGCTTCGCAGTTGATTCAGGTCGGACTTGATGCGCCGGTCAGGTCGGCTCTGTGGTCGCTCTTAGGTGAACGTCGTCCACTGGCACAGCTGGAGCCAGCGGGTCGACTGGGAAAGGCTGCGTCTGAGTGGTCCACACGCTGAAGTTTAACGGGACGCAGTTTGTCCAGGAAGTTCTGACTCCTCTTTCTAAGTGTTGACGAAGGGCTCTGTGCAAGAGGTCATCAGATGAATGCAAGAGGTGGAGGAAAGCTGCCACGTTAAGATTACAGCAGTGGTCTTTTCCAGAAGATTCTACAGCCCTTCATCCAAAGCTGCCTCTATTTTCATTCTCGCAATGAAGTCGCATCCTTGTTTTTCACGTTATTATGAAATTCCTCTGCGTAGCCCGACATCAGCGGGGCTAAATTTAACCGGATCTTTTATGGCAAATTTGTGTCTCTCATTCTCGGGTGCAGCTGCGTCCTCCACGGGCTGACGGAGGGAGGGACTGAACCACTTCCATGTTTGGAGTGCTTGGAGTGTTTGGAGGCGTCGAAGGGACGCCGCTTTTATGTGGAGTCGCCGGCTCGTCTGTCTGATGTGCGACTGCTGCCGCTGTTGGCTGTTATTCAGCCTCAGCCTCTCCCTCCTCCGGCTTCAGATCCCGCAGCCGTTGAGCGTGAGGTGACGCTGGCATCTCGGGGGGAGGAGAACTTCCATGTTTCACTTTCCTCCTCGGCTGTTTTGCTGCAGAATGTCAACAGACTCGTCCGTGAGCCGTAGGTGGATGCAGGAAATGCACGCGTCATGGTGCGTTTTTCTTTTTTTCCCCCCGGCCGCTGCAGCCAAGATGACTAACGAGACAATAAAGGAAAACTGCATTTGTGTCCTCTCCTCCTCCCCCTCTTCCCCCTCCCCGCTTCTCTGTGAATTGTATCACGCACCCCTCCCCGATGGTTTAAAAATAGCCAAAGGATGCCATTGATTTCTGCGTTGCATCATCTGAAAAGCGGTGTTGCTGCGGAGCGGAGCGGATCGGATCGGATCGCAATGTGTGACTCAGGATTCCACCGCTGGCTGTGAGTCAGGCCAGACGCCTGGCGCTGTTTCGGGACGTTACGGGGGTGTGAAGGAGTGAGATGTGCACTAGCTCACTCTCTCTCCCTCCCTCTCTCTCTCTCCCTGTCAGTCTTTCCCCATCTTTCATTCCAGGATACCTGGCAGTCTTTTCCTGCCAGGTATCAGCTGGTGTCTCAGCTTCATGGCAGCCATCAGCAGCTGCGTTTTGCAAAATAAAAGGGATATTTCTGAAAGTACAATTGCGATTTGCAGGTGTTTGTATTGAATGGTGTGAAGTGAATAAGCCGGAATTCTCGAAAAATCTTTTTCACAAGAATTACGTTTGCTTTTGCTTGCTTTTGTTTGCAGTCAGGAAAGGTTGTTGTGTTTTTCTCTTTGATTACTTGTAACTCCTCCGTCCAAACATAACGCGCTATTTTCCCTTGAAGTGAACGGGCCACGTGATCCATGGGCCACGTGATCCATACGTCACGTCCGCTGACGTGTAAATGCGAAAACAATGTTTCCATGACACCCGCGATACACCTCTATATCGATACGTCTGAAAACGCACCTCATGAGAGCATCAACACCTTCCCAAAACTTCCATTACTAGTTTTTGTATTGCGATATTTAGGTTTTGCACACTTCTAGTGGTAATGGAAACGCAGCTTGTGAAACTCCTCGGTGTCGTCCCGCCAGCGAGCAGCAAGTCACCGCTGTTGGTCCGGGTTCAATTCACCCTTCAGCTCTCTTTTGCTGCACTGCTGCGGATCCATTTGAAGCCCTGTGCTTCTCTTCCAGAAATACTATTTATACTGTTTAACATTCCTCGCTCTATTGCAAGGTTACATAACCGACCTCACAGTTTTGTCTCCCACGTCGACGGCCCTGTTCCACTTTTGTGTCAGGCTTGTCCACTTCTTCTTTTCTTTCTGAAACGGGACATTGATGTCTCTAACACGTGAATCTGCCACAGCGGGTGACCAACCAAAACCAGAAACCAGAGTGATGTGACTTTTCTCTTTAAAACCCTAATGGAACATGACATCATTGGGCCGAGCCCTGGGGATGACATCACAATTTGGTCATGTGGTGAAATGTTGCCCCACTTCCTGTGGTCAGGGCAGTGTGGGGACGAGCGGCGGCCACTGAGACTTCTGTCCCCTTGTTTTTGAAAAGCTAGTTGAAGGTTTTCTCCTAAAGATAAGAAGCGACTCGCTGGATGGAGGACAAGAAAACCATAAAGTGAAGTTAAGTTGCATTTAACAGGCAGAAAAGGGGGAGAGACAGGGAGGCCGAGGGTGTTTGTTGATGGATGTAAAAAACGGGCAGCTGACGTCAGCAGCAGCTTGACCTGCCGCTTCTGCTGCTGCTGCTGCTGTTGTTGTTGCCCCAGAAAGATGCTGAGCCTGCTGCCGTGCTCCAGAGTGAGCTCAGTGTTTTACTGTGATTTTACTGTCGTCTCCTCGTGACGCGACCTCCAGAGAGAAAACAAACCTTCGGCCTCATTAAAAGCATTTAACGGCGCTGTGCTGCGGCCGCTGACGTCGTTATTTCACAGCAGTCAGCTGAGCGGGTTGTTGATGGGTGCGGTGATTATTTTTTTGGGTGGCGGCGGCGGCACGGCTTACATAAGTCATCTTTTCTTTTCACCGCTGGACGTGTTTGAACGCCTTCCCCCGTGCTGAGATCTCAGGTCATTCCGGCTGATTCGCTCCGTGGCCGCAGCCTGCTGCTGCTACAGAGCCAGAGAGCCGCGTTCAGCCTGCTGCTGCTACAGAGCCAGAGAGCCGCGTTCAGCCTGCTGCTGCTACAGAGCCAGAGAGCCGCGGTCAGCCTGCCGTCTGCTGCCTGCCCGCGTGTGTGCGCGCGTGTGTGAAATGTAGGTCAGAAGTGTGGTGTCCTGTCGGCTCTGGGCTGCTCTCGCTCAGCCTCATCAGCCTGCCGTTCAATTTCACACCAGCGTCCACTCCTTTGTTTGTCTCTCTCGCTCACTCTGATCACATTTGTTGTTTAAAAAGTTCCATATGAAAAGATTGACAAAAGCGGTGTGTGTGTGTGTGTGTGTGTGTGTGTGTGTGTGTGTGTGTGTGTGTGTGTGTGTGTGTGTGTGTGTGTGATGGACAGACAGACAGAGGGAGAAGTCTGGCGTTTGCCCAAACCTCATCAACATCATGTGATAATCTTTTTTTGAAAAGGAAAAAAAAAACCACAGCCAGAACACAACAACAGCAGCTGCGACCTGCAGTGGCTGCACGCTGACTGTCTTTCTGGAATTAGATGGAGGTGTCCTGTCCACCTGATGACAGTCCAACACCTGGCAACGGCTAAAAATAAGCAGCCGCTCAGTCACAGCAGGGATTTTAATTGTACACACACACACACACACACACACACACACACACACACACACACATATGCTGCAGTGTGTTTGACAGCCTAAATGTTATTTTCAATCTGGGTGAAGCAAAATGTGGCGTGTGAAAGGCCTGACTGAGACTGAGCCTTGTTGTTGTTGTGTTCCACACTGTGTGTCAGCTCCAGTCTGCAGTCTGGAGATCTTCTTTTGTGAAAACTTGAAATCTTGACCCGGTTGCATCATGGGACCCTTAACACAAATACAAATGCAGCCGCTGAACTTGCAAGCCGGCCCGACACATAGGAGTGAAGTCAATAGATCGAGCTGGCACACGATGAACTTTTCCGCTATTCAGTGGGAAGCGGGACAGCAGCAGCAGCAGCAGCAGCAGCAGCAGCAGCAGCAGCAGCAGCCTGTGCAGGGACTCTGCTCCGGTCCAGACAGCTCCTCACTGTAGGGCTGCTTCTCCTCAGACAGGCCTGCTGGTCAATCAGCTCAGAGCATTTCTCTCCCTCAGCCCAGGATTTGTCTGCTCCAAATCTCCTTAAAAGAGCTCATCCGGCTGACCGGCCCCTTCGGCAGACGCACCATGTTGAAAAAAAGAAAAAAGAAACAAAAAAACAAGAGGCCTTTTTTTTGGGTCTTCACTTTTGCCCTTTCAGGCAGTGGAGCGATGCAGGGATTGATTTTGGACACGAGCCCGTCGCTGCAGGGCCTGAGGCTGCGTTCAGACTGCAGGCGTGACGTCACGGACAGTTGGAACCGATCGGTGTGTTTGGAGCTGTTCACACTGAGACGCATTAGTCCAAATGCCGTTTGAAACTACCTCCCGAAGGTGCTTCCAATCCATTTAGGGAAAATTGGATTTCATGTGATTTGTGACCGGTAGTCTGAACGCGGCTTTAGTTTGGTTTGATGTCGCTTTCGTGTCTCATCTCAAAATGAAAGCTAATGACGGGGAATGAAATTGCAGCATGCAGGCTGTGTGTGATTGCAGATCAAAACTCACCGTAGTCCCAGGAAGCGAAATCCCTCATTGCAGATGTTCACTCTGTGTTCCAGGTGTTTCTCTTCTGCGCTCTGCACACAAAAAGCAAACTAACCCTCCACCTTACTTTGGGGTTTTGTTTTTTTGTTTTTTTTTGCAGGCAAAAGAGATCCTGACGAAGGAGTCCAACGTGCAGGAGGTGCGATGTCCGGTCACGGTGTGCGGCGACGTGCACGGCCAGTTCCACGACCTCATGGAGCTGTTCAAGATCGGAGGCAAATCTCCAGACACAAACTACCTGTTCATGGGAGACTACGTGGACCGAGGCTACTACTCGGTAGAAACGGTCACTCTGCTGGTAGCGCTCAAGGTGAGGAGTCTCCACACGAGAGGCCTCTTTCATGGCTTCATGGCTTCAACGGGGCGGGGGGGCAGGTGAGCAGGTGAGCAGGTGGATAACCTGAAAGTGAACAGGATCACATGAGACAAAACAAATGGTCACTGCAGTGCAATAAATATCCAAGCACCCAATGCGACCGCTTCGGCACACTTTAATTGAACAACAGGCTATTGTTTTTGATTCATTAAGCAAAGAGTCAAACTAGTCTCAGAAAGTAGGACTTTGGTGGAGTGTAAATTTAATCATTAATAATCGGTCGACGCTTGAAATTTATTTGGCGCTATACTTGCCCTTTCCCCTCTAAGATTGAAATAAATGATGCCACATTTTATGGCACCCTTTCTTTGTAGATTCAAATGCCATTTAAATAAACTAATTAGTCTATTAAATATCAAAGAATTTTAATAATGATTAGTTTTCCCTATTTATTATTTATCTATTTATTCAATTATCTTAGTGAGAGGACAGATGACTGATGCTCACAGAGTGGGGCGACCATGAAGACAAAGAATCCCAAAATACAATGATTGACAATATTACTCAGAAAAACTGAAAAAATTAATTTCCCAAAAAACAGTAGAAAAAATGCCCCCCCCCCCAACCCCCCCAAGTGAATGCAACACGCTTCCATACATTCTCGTTTTAATAAATTAATATATTTTTTAATGAATTAGAGAAAACAGGGAAACTGACTCTATCGTGGCGCGTCGCTGTTTGCAGGTTCGCTACCGCGAGCGTATCACCATCCTGCGAGGGAACCACGAGAGCCGGCAGATCACGCAGGTGTACGGCTTCTACGACGAGTGCCTCCGCAAGTACGGCAACGCCAACGTGTGGAAGTACTTCACCGACCTGTTCGACTACCTCCCGCTCACGGCGCTGGTGGACTCCCAGGTAGACCTGCGTCCGGGGGTGGGGGAGGTCCGCTGCTCGTCTGTCTCCCCCACGCTGACACTCTCCCACCTCCCCTCCTCACTCTCTCCCCCCCCCGACAGATCTTCTGCCTGCACGGCGGCCTCTCGCCCTCCATAGACACCCTGGACCACATCAGAGCTCTGGACCGTCTGCAGGAAGTGCCGCACGAGGTGAGACGCTGGCTCGTGCGCTTCTCACCGTGCACGGCTGTGAACATTAGCTTGACTTCTGACCCTGCGCTCTTCCTCCTTTTTCTCCTCCTCCCCATCCTCATCCTATTTCTCCTGCTCCCTTTTCCTCCTCTTCTTTCTCTTCCTCCTCTTCCTCCTGCTCCTCCTCCTTTTTCTCCTTCTCATCCGGCTCCTCCACTTCCTCCTCCTCTTCCTCCTCTTTCTCTTCCTCCTCCTCCTTTTTCCCCTTCTCATCCGGCTCCTCCTCCTCCTCCTCCTCCTCCTCCTCCTCTTTCTCTTCCGACTCCTCTTCCTCATCCCCCTCCTCCTGCTCCTCCTTGTCCTCTTCCTCCTCCGCAGGGTCCCATGTGTGACCTGCTGTGGTCGGACCCTGATGACCGCGGTGGCTGGGGTATCTCTCCCCGCGGCGCCGGCTACACCTTCGGCCAGGACATCTCGGAGACCTTCAACCACGCCAACCGCCTCACACTCGTGTCCCGAGCCCACCAGCTGGTTATGGAGGTCCGCACCCATTTGCACTCAACAAACCGCGTGTGTGTGTGTGTTCATTAGCTGTTTAAAAACCACAGGGCTCCCGTCTCTCCTCCCCACCCCGCAGGGTTACAACTGGTGCCACGAGAGGAACGTGGTGACGATATTCAGCGCGCCCAACTACTGCTACCGCTGCGGCAATCAGGCGGCCATCATGGAACTGGACGACACCCTCAAATACTCCTTGTAAGTGCACTGAAGGATGAGAGTGCCAGTGCAGCTGTGTAAGACTCAGAGGCGGCCATCGGTGTATCCTCCTCTGCACTTCCTTCTCGCCAGGCTCTTTTCCTCTCTGTGCCCTCTGTGGCGCTGCTACACTAGGGGTGGGCAAACTTTTGGACTGGTGGCCACAATAGGTGCTAAAATTTGACAGAGGGGGCCGGAGCAGAAGCAGATAGATGGAGCATGGGATATGTAGGAAACACGTGGTTTAATGTTAATTCAAATTGAACAAAAGCAAAGTTACAACAAAATCTGTGTCTTTGAAGCCCCACAGTGTTTAGCTCTTTATTGAAATGACCCGTAAAACATTTTTATTACTTATTTACTATTAGTATAAATTCCTCAACAGGCCGCTTATGGCCCCCGGGCCCTAGTTTGCCCATGCCTACACTGTACCCTGTCCAAGGTTTGAAAGTGGGAGATGTGGGTTCTGTGAGGGGCTTTGCGGGGCTCGCACGGGCCACCTTGTGGTGAACAATAGACCCTGCTGAAGGGTGAAACCCAGCTGATGCTTGTTTTTTAGCCTGTGTGCAGTAGCCGGCTGCGATAAAATATCAAAGGTTCAACTAAACTAAAGCTCCATGTCTCCTTTTCTTCCCCCCAGCTTGCAGTTTGACCCGGCGCCTCGTCGAGGGGAGCCTCACGTGACCCGCCGCACCCCAGATTACTTCCTGTGAAGTCGGGGACCCTTGTACAGCTGGGTCCAGCGTGACCATGATATAAAACACGACACCGAGAACAGCATGGAGGAGGAAGAGAGGAGGAGGGGTGGGACGCGAAGGGGAGTGGGGGGGCGTGTTAGTGCACATCATATATCCACACAAAGATCTATTTAAGCATTTAACAAAAGCTACGTGTGTGTGTGTGTGTGTGTGTGTGTGTGTGTGTGTGTGTGTGTGTGTGTGTGTGTGTGTGTGTGTGTGTGTGTGTGTGTGTGTGTGTGTGTGTGTGTGTGTGTGTGTGTGTGTGGAGGACTGGCACGGCTGTGTGGAAAGCCTCCTCCCGTACTGTCATGAAGGCACCGGGTAGGTCCGAGACCAGAGCGCCGCCAGCCACACACCGCGCCCATGTTTGAGCCATGACACGCGTGGCTTCCACTTAGAGGAGATCTCAACATGACCTGTTTGCACTTTTGTAAATCTAAAGAAATGTAACATAATGTCTAAAAGAAGGAAATTATTTCACACTACAGATATTTCTTTTGTTTGCTTTTCCTTGTTGATTTATTTTTTTCCCCTCTTCCTGTTTTTGATTTTTATTTTTAGAAAAAGACAAATAAAGCTCCCATCGGGCAGATTTTTACACACATTTTCTTTATCCTGTGTAACGACCAACTTTGGTGTGTTCGACAGACGATGGAGCGTCCATCCACATCAGCTCACTGACTCGCTCTGGCATACAGAGTCTGCATTGACCCAACCGGTTGAATAATAAAGATGAAGGTGGCTCCTTGATCAGACTGTTGGGTGTCCTTTTATTTTTCAGCGCTTGAGAGTTTTGCTGGAAATAAATCAACAGGACATTAGTCAATTATTTTGTGCGGTTGCAGCTCGGGAGATCTTGGATAGAAATGTATAAGTAGCCAAGAAACTGTCTGAATTTGGGTGGTTCGGCGTTTGCAATCATCTCCGGATGTTATTGCCTCATGTTTTTAAACAAACCTCCGAAAACAACCTTGAGCTGCCGTGTCTCATTTCCCCAACGGAGGCCAAAGTGATGAGGCTGACTGACACCGGAAGAGTGAATGTTTGTCGGGGCAAGAGTGAGACTGACTAGAAAATGGCACCTGTGCAGAGCAGAGCAGATGTAATGGGAAATGGCACCACCTAGCGGTAGGACAAGTAAGCACATAAAAACGCGTAGATCGGCATCGCTAACGAACTAACTAAGCGCGCTGCTCCAATGACGTTACGCCTTCAGTCATAATACTCGCGAGAGCCAATATATTATTGAATCATGCAGTTAAATATTATTTGTAACTGGGAAAAAAATAATTCAAACAGGTAAAGCGGATTCACTGAACGTCTTTCATTTTATCTCATTCATTTGACAACGCGACCAGGTGACATACCGAGTTCGACATGCACAACGAGAATTTGAAGTATAGCGCGGGAGCGCGCGCGCGCGCGCGCGCGCGAGAGAGAGAGAGAGAGAGAGAGAGAGAGAGAGAGAGAGAGAGAGAGAGAGAGAGAGAGAGATTCAAAAGCAAGATTGAGGAAATGTGACATTAGACATACTGCAACTTAAACAAATAAAAATAATAAATTATGTTTAAACTACACTTTGGATGGAGGTTTGATTTATTCGCGTTTAAAGTGCAAAAACACGCAGTCAGCTTCTAACCCACTTCACACTTTGATCTGAGAATAAATGCCTGTCTGCAGGCTAATATGATCTTGCACAACAGTTGCCAGTCACTGCACAAAGAGTGCGGTTTCTATAACTTTGCAGTTTTATACGAGAGCATTAAATGAATAAATAAAAAATACTGACATATGAGGCAGCAGCTGCGACCCGCCAGTATTCTGCTACAACTTTGTCTCTTCCATCAAGTCGGAAAAAAGTTGGAATTCTTCATTTTAAAATATCATCATTAAAAAAAGCCATCTGATATCTTCATAAATAAAGCGGTGGGGGAACAACAACAACAACAACAACAACAACAAATAATAATAATAATAATAATGATAATAATAATAATAATACTATAAATATATATATATCTTTTAATTTATATATATACATACATATATATATATATATATATATATATATATATATATATATATATATATATATATATATATATGTATATACATACATATATATATACATATATACACACATATATATACGTATATATATATACACATATACATATATATATATATATACACATACATATATATATATATATATATATATATATATATATATATATATATATATATATATATATATATATATACACATACATATATATATATACACATACATATACACATATATATATACACATACATATATATATATATATACACACATACATATACACATATGTATATATATATAATCTTATTCTGATAGTCTACTATCTGCTCCCTTGACGTAGTAGCGATTCTCGGCATAACACCGGCGACTCACCAGCTTCGTCCAGAGACTTCCAGCCAGCGATCGGTTCCTCCACGTCTTGTCAGCTCCTCCTGTTGAGTACAGAGGAATCTTCACCTCTGGACCAGACTTAAAAACATTCAAGGTGCGTAGCTACTCCAATAAAAATACACCACAGTCCGTTTTGTTCACACTTTGAGAGTGTATATCCCGCTCCCTTGATGTTGTTTACCTCTCTCAGCCTGCGCTAATAGGCCTCGTTGACATTCCTAGGCGCTGGCCTCAACGTAAAGAGACATTGTGCATGGTAATGCTGGCTACCGGGTTAGAATGACACGAGGCGGTTGGTCATTTTATGTACCGAGGAAGAAGAGTTTATACCCCGTCCTAACATCTATTCTGATATAACATTACAGCCAACAGCCGAGCAGCTAGCTCTTCTCTTAGCATCGTCGTACTTTAGCTCGGCGTTTAATTGTGGGCGAGACAAATTCACTATTGTTCGCTAATCTGCCACCACATAGGTGAGCTTGTGTTTGAACTTGTTTTGTTTTTTTCCCCACACAATGAATGCTCACTCCTCAAGTTATTAGTTCAGTATGAGCAATACAATTCATTACACGGCGTTGTTAACCAGCTAGTTTAGCCTAGCCTAGCTTGCGCTGGTTGTTACTAGACGCGCGCTAAACGCAGCCTTTTCTGATCTTTACACGCACAGGAAGATTGGGGTTCGGCATGATTAACCTTATTATTATTTAACACGACGATGATGTTCTTCTCCACAGACAATGCCAACGATTAAATTGCAGAGCTCCGACGGGGAGATCTTCGAGGTGGACGTTGAGATCGCCAAGCAGTCGGTCACCATCAAAACCATGTTAGAAGGTGAACAAAAGTGTTGAAACGCACCTCCAGTCCCGCCGACCGGTTTACGTTGGTTGCATATTAGTTATACCATATGTATTTAAAAAATAAATAAATAAATAAATAATAATAATCAGTTGGTAACATTTGAACTGTGTGACAGATTTGGGGATGGACGACGAAGGAGACGATGACCCAGTTCCACTCCCCAACGTCAACGCTGCCATTCTCAAGAAGGTACGAGGACGCGAGATGCCGCTTACAACACCTGCATTCACTCCCAGTGATTAATGACAGAGGGCTTTGTTCAGTCGTCCTGTCAAAACCACACTGTCAATTAAGTCTTGAACTCCAGTACAAGTTGAAATCTTGGGTACATTGTGATTAGAAATCCATCACAACTCGCTGAAGCTGCAATCACAGTCACAACTTGACCCGAATACAAAGCACAGGCAAAACCAAACTATGGCCCTCATCTGGCCTGGTAAGCTTTTTAACCCGGCCCCCAAAAAACTTGAAGAAATTATATTGATAGTAAGTAAGCCATAAAATAACTGTATCTCATCCATTTCAAATTTTAGAACCCTTCACCAGTCAAATGGTTTGCCCACCCCTGGTCCAGCATATAAACGCAAGGAACCTTGTTAGACCTCAACCTCTCCTTTGTTACTGCACCTTGCTTTTAAACTGCTTGCTTGTTTGTGTCCCACAGGTGATTCAGTGGTGCACTCATCACAAAGACGATCCTCCACCCCCTGAGGACGATGAAAACAAGGAGAAACGGACGGACGACATTCCTGTTTGGGACCAGGAGTTCCTGAAAGTGGACCAAGGAACATTGTTTGAGCTGATCCTGGTATGCACAAAAACTCACTTTGATTCGGTTCGGAACGTGTGGTGTGGCCACCAACATGAATGAGGATATATACAACAGCATTACCTGCTGGAGGAGCTGGTTTATGCAGAATAAGTGGGGAATTTATTAATATTTTAAATAATATATATACTAACATCAGGTTATTATTTTGGAGCTTTGGTTTCCAGAGGCGAGTGAGCTGCTGTTTCGGTAGTAAAAAGAAAAGAAAATGAGATTGTGAAATGGCTGTTGGACTGGTTGTTGTTCTGGTGTAAGGTGACATGCCAGGATGTGTAACTGCAGCCAGCTGGGTTTGTCCCTCAGTCGGCTGCTTGAATGCTAGTTTGTTTACATGCAGAGCAGATAGTGAGGAGGAACATGTGACCAAGCCCATCATGTGTCAAATAAAAGGGGTTCAGGGTGTCGCTGACCCTCCTGGTGAAGTTTTCAGGAATGTGTCAGGATTACAAGTGATTGTGGTGTTTTTGTGATGTCATTCTTGGTACTGGAGAGGGTTTCTGGCTTCTTGACTCGTCACTTTCATCGTATTATTTTGCCACAATTGCCATTCTTCTGCTGCGTCTTCTCGTCATTGACCATCTCCCACTTAACAGGCCGTCAAGTGTTTATGTGCAAGCATGTTGTGGGTCTGAAAGCCTCCCAAGACACTTTGAAAGTTCTTTAACGTATGAAGGCCCTAGTACGAGCGAGCGGCGTGCGTCCCGGCACTGCGACTCACCTCACTGTGTGCACTTCTTCCACTCAGGCTGCCAACTACTTGGACATTAAAGGTCTGTTAGATGTGACTTGCAAGACTGTGGCCAACATGATCAAAGGCAAAACCCCCGAAGAGATCAGGAAGACGTTCAACATTAAAAATGACTTCACGGAGGAGGAGGAAGCGCAGGTCAGTGTTTCCTCTGCGTTCAGACTAACTGCAATGCCGCTTTCATTTTTCATACGCAGTCAGTTTTCCTGAACGCGGTGGTAAAGATCTGCTCTGTTCTGTCTTGTTCACAGGTACGCAAAGAGAACCAGTGGTGTGAAGAGAAGTAAATGGTTGGACGCGTGGTCCTACCAACACTACCACACTGAATAGGAACTGTCCCTGCTAACTGGTTGCACTGGCGTTGTTCATACTTGTCAATATTTACATTGAGTGTATTTAGAGCCTCATAATCTGCGCCCTCCCAGTTTGTGTTCACCCCACTTCCATCATCACTTTCAATTGCATGTTGATTCTAATTTAAATTTAAAAGAAGGAAAGGTTAAAAAAAAAAAAGCTCTCTTGTGCGCGCGTGCGCGCGAACAAACATGACGTTTATTGACAAACAAAATGAGATGGTTCTGGTTCCATGGCTTTGTACCCTTTAAAAGTGATAGGACAGTTGATTCATATTTTACCTTCTATCAGTTGCGATTGTCTTTTTTACTGGACATGTTTGCTTTGTTTTTTCCCCCTTTTTAGTTTATTCCAATAAAGTTAGCTCTTTTTGAAAATGGAAATTAAAAGGGTTAATATTTTATTTAAGCTTTGTAAAATGCATCCCTACAGTGGAATCGTGGAGACGGGCCGGGCTGTTGACTGTAGTGGTGGCGGGAGGGAGTCGGGGGAGACGTGTGAAGGCGGTATTTGTGTGCGACGTCTTTCTCCGAATTAAAAGCGATTCTTGTGCTTTTTGGACGCACGACTAATTCTTGTCTTAAAAACTCGGAGCTTTCCTCACAGAAACTCCGCTTCAGGCTTTTTTGGGATGATCTCACCGGTTGAAGAAGTGAATAAAACGTGTTCAAAGGTTGTCTTTTGTTGTCACTTGTCTTCTTCATAGAGATGCAGGTGCCACAGAGGACTCTCCCCATTCTGGAGACGGCTTAGTCACGGAATCACTCTTGAATTGACTGTGGGTCTCGGACGAGATGTTTAAAACACTTTAATACATCAAAACAAAAACAAGAATACATGAGAAGCGTCAGAAGCGGAGGGAGCGGAACAGGATATAAAAAGACCGTTCGAAATGTTGCGACATGTGAGAAGACTCAAAATAAATTCCCAGCACATGAGCGCCCTCCGCTGGCGGAAAAGTGGTTCTGCTGTACAAAAAGATAAGCCTCAAGTCTGTCCGCAGGGGAAAAAAGTAGCGAGCAGGACTGTGAATGATGAAAGCATTTTCTCTTTCTCAAGTCAAACCATGGTTTTGACACACTAACATGGAACAAGCGAGGACTGAAGAATCCCGCTGCTGCTGTGAGAACACTGGAAACAAAAGCACAAGAGGACAAAATACAAACAGTATTGCTTTAAGAAACGGTAGAAACTAAAAATCCTTTTTTTTTTTTTTTGTCATTTCACTTCTTTTTTTTTTTTTTTTACATTAAAAACATAAAAGTTTATAATAGGGAGTTCTGCCATTTATATAAAAAAAAAACAACAACTTTACAACACAATGAAATATGATAGTACCCATGTTGGTCTTTGATCTGTTTACAGAGCTGCAAAAAATGTAAAAAGGGAAAAAAGAAATGGCAAGGAGACTGTTTAAAAAAATACCTTCTGGGATTTTCCCCACCAGCAAAACATCTGCCCATAAAAATGTCATGAGATTCATATAAAAAATAGCGGATAAATGAAGAGCAAACATGAAGAAATGTAGAGTACAGCAAAAACAGAGAACTCTGAACCGCCCAGAGAGCCATGATGGCAGGACGGGTTAAACACTGGTTGTTGTTGTTGTTGTTTATTTTCTTCGTGCTGCTGCATGATTAGTTTTAGAAACCATATAAAACTGAGAAAACTCAAGATGAACTTAAAAGCCTAAAAAATAATAATGAAATTGAATGTGCTCCTCCATTAAAACCTGAGATTGTGCCATCCTGGCTGCTGCTGCTGCTTCTGCTCCATCCATCCATCTTCTATACCTGCTACTCCTGCACTCAGGTCTGCTGGAGCCTCTCCCAGCTGTCATGGGGTGAAGGCAGGGTGACATCCTGGACAAGTGACCAGTTCATCGCAGGGCCACACAGAAAGACACACAACCATTTGCTGTTACCTACAAACAATTTAGAGTTTCCAATTAACCTCACATGCATGTTTTTGGATTGTGGGAGGACGCCGGAGAGAACCCACACAGACACAGGGAGAACGCGCAACTCCATACAGAAGGGGCCCAGGCCCGGAACTGAACCCACTGCGCCACCCCTGCTTCAGCTCCTTTGTTGGTTTATTACGATACCATGTTGTGTTTGAATATTTGTGCGATCGGGGTTAGTTTGTTGCTGGTTTGTGATTGTCAAGGCAGCCGCAGAGGCGTCTTCAAGATAACCTCCCACGAGGCCACTGAGTTTAAACTGTGGAACTGATCTGTCAGCAAAGCCGAGGCGCCGCGAACCCCCGAGATACGTTGCTGTAACTTTGTGGCCAGCAGAGGGAGCCAGAGAAGCGGCTCCAGAGATGAATCCTCGACCGAGACTCGACTTTGTGGATGGTTCCTGTCGGGGAGCCGAGGACGGGACTGCCAGCTCGGATCAGAAGACACCACAGAAAGAAAAAACAAAACAAAACAAAACAAAAAAAACAGTTGACAGTGGACGAGAGGGGGGAGGTGATGGTCGTGGCTCTTAGGGGAGGTGATGGTCGGCATCACTGAGTCTCTGTTAGCACTTTGAGAGAGAGTCCCGCGGCCTTGGCGGCCGACAGCCGGCCGCCGGACAGTTCCGGGTGCGCGAGGGCCAGCTTGGGCTGCAGTGCACCGCCGCCGCCGCCGTGTCTGGCGACGGGTAGGCGGGCGACGTGCGAGCGTGACCGCGGGGAGAGGGGCAGTTGCACAGGCGGGGAGCGGCCGCTGGGGGGCGGCGGCGAGCAGCCGGGGGAGGAGGTGGAGGAGGGGCGGGAGGGCCGGTGGCGGGACAAGGGTGGGGGCGGGGACGGGGGAGAGTCTATGGCACTTAGATCTGAAGAAGATGGGCTGGGACAGCCTCCTCCTTGAAGGTAGCGAATGCACTTCTTTTTCCTCCTGGGGAACAGTCAGAGAGAGTTATCTGTGAATAAAGTGCGGATGGTCAACGTCAGCGGGGCTCTGGTGAGGATGCAGCACGTCAATGAACAAACAACACGGAGACACTGTGAGACAGTCACACGGACACGGACACGGACGCTACTTCAGATACCGTTCCCATAGTGTTGAACAGTTTGATTTTTTTTTTTCCCACATGGAATTTTTTTTTTTGTCTTTACAACTTTCTACACTGCAGATAGATACTGAGGACATCAAATATATGAGCAAGATATATGTAATTATGCAGCAAAGAAAAGCACATTAAATAACACTAAATACACTTTTAAAGAAAGGTGGCTATTTTGAAGAATTGAAATATAAAACATGTTTGAGTTATTTCACACTTTCATTGTTTCCTACATAATTCCATGTGTGTTCATACGTAGTTTTGATGCCTTCAGTGTCAATAGTCATGAAAATGAAAGAAAAGACGTCAAATTCATAGGTGTGTCCAAACTTTTCGCTCGTAGTGTCGCCTTAAATTCTAAATTAAAGAAAATGTATATAATTGATTTGAAACGTCAAGTGTAAACAGTGCTTTGGCGCTAAAATAGAATACAGGTTCGTGTCTGTGCTAATAACCTTAGCTTAAATTAGCTTGGAGACGCTAAACAGCCAAACTGTGGTCAGTGTTTCATGTTGGTTTGAAAAGACAGAAAAAAAAAATCATTAAAGTTGCGGCCGTAGGGCTGCTTCGATGTGGCTCATGAATGGAAAACAGATTGTTCAAACACTTCGATATACTTATTAAAAGCTTGAATAATAAAGTTAATCTTTGTGGTTTGGTTTTGTTTTCTCTGCTTGCAGCCTGTCCGCTGAGCTAAGACCATCCCCTCTAGCTCTGTGGCTAACACAGAACAAAACAACAGCAACAACAAAGGTTGGAGCTTTTGAGACGAACTTGGAGCTGCGCAGCTGCGAACCAGCAGGGGGACCGTCTGTCTGTGCTGCTCGACGCTGACGGTGCTGTCAGTCACCACCGTGCAGTCATTAGCGCCGCTAAAGTTTTACGTTGCCAGCCAAGTTAAGGTCGGAGCGTCACGCTTTTGTTTTTGACGAACCACGTTGCAAACGCAGTCTGCGGCTGCCGGCAGGGCCGACAAGGCTGCACCCGAGGCCTCACGGTCTCGTGCACCGCCGAGCAGCAGCAGCAGCAGCAGCAGCATCAGCATCGGCATCAAAGCAGCTAACAGGATCCCAACATCATTACCAGAATGTGACATGAGTCACCGCGTTTCACCGCAAGGAAAAGGCGCGAGGCCATATTTAGAGAGAGGCAGCGACAGAGGGGAGGAAGGGGGAGGTAGGGGGAAAGTGAGGGAAGGAGGGGGGAGGGAGGGAGGGAGGGGAGGGGGGAGGCAACAGAAAGTGATTTCTAAATGTCAGAGTTCACCATCAAACGGCGCCTGTCACCGCATTGCATGAATGGAGAAAGTTGAAAGCAGATGGGCATGAGAACGGTGTCATAACCCGGAGCTGCAGTCTGTGTGTGTGTGTGTGTGGCTGAGTGTCGATAAGGATTGGTTCTAACCACAGGCCCCTCCCACCTCCCCAAAACTGAAGCGGTGTGATTTCCATGACGTGGAAGCCGGGGAAGACGACGGGCTTCGCTGCAGCAGCGGCGCTCTGATGCTGGAGGGCCGCTGGCGCTTCTGACACGTCTGCACAGCCGCGCTGCCAAAACGCTCGTCCTTCGCATGAGACGCAGCGACTGGGCGACGTGGTAAGCAAGCGGGGCAGCCTTGGGATGGGCAGGATGAATAAACATCCCGAGCATCCAGCTGCCCTCTGCCTCACAGTGGGTAAAGAGTTGGGGACCCCCCCCCCCGTCCTCCCTTAACCACGGCAAGCGCTTTAAGATAAAGAGTTAAACGCTGACTCGTCACGTAGATTTTAAGCTCAGTGTGAATTTTTACAGATTTGAATGTTTTCCTTTGTATGCGTGACTGTTTTAATATTTAATATTATTTAATTTATATCGCTTTTAATTCAGATTTATGCAAATTCATATTGTATGCTAACACATTATGTTCCGGCCTATTTTGTGCTTTTCCAGACAACACTGAGTCGCAACATGATTAAATGTTGTGTTCATGCACTTGTGTCTTGTTTGGCTCTTTTGAAATACAGCTGCCTGCATGCGACGATAACACAATAGAGAACAGAGCGGAGAGTTAATGAGAGACGACAGGCAAGGCAAGCATTTCTCCAAGGCAGACGATCGGCACCTTCCGATGCGTTTCCGCCCGTGAGAAACGTCAGCGTGGCTGAGGAACCCCGCCAGAGGGAGGAGGAGATGAAGTGATGCATGCTCGGAGGAGAGGTGAGATGCTCGGGGTGAAGGTGACGGTGTTAGTGGATGTTCCGGTACCCACCTGCAGGGGCCGCACCAGTCCGTTTGTTGGTTGAGGCCAAAGCGAGCCCGGCATTTCTTAGGAGAGCCCGGGTCTGAGCCCAGCGAGCAGCATGCAGGAAAAAAAAAAACAGCAGGGGGCAAAGCAAAAGAGAAAAGAAAGAAAAAAAGTGAGGAGCACAGGAACAGCAAGTAAAACAGAGTGAGACCAGATGGTGGAGGAGTCGGAGGAGGAGGAGGAGGAGGAAGAAGAGGCATCGAGTCGCACTGTTAGTAGCCCACAGCAAAAACGCTGACAGCAGTAAGAGGAAGGAGAGGTTGGAGGATTCATTCTGTAGCAGAGCGGCAGCCGGAACACAACGACTTCAAGCACGGCTGGGCTGGAAATATGGAGATATTTCTGTCTATTTCTGTCCCTGAACGCTGCAAATGCATACAAACTCATAGTCATGAAAGTGGCTGCCTTTAAACCCCACTAGAGGGAGCTACAGGTTCACTAACTGGTGGCCTGTTTTCTTCTCAGAGTATCGTGATATCTTATCTTACAAAGTGTATCGCGATATCTTATCTGATAAAGTGCATCAGGATGTCTTATGTTACGAAGTTTATGGCGATATCTTCCCAAGTGTATCGCGATATCTTATCTTACAAAGTGTACTGTGATATCTTATGTTACTAAGTGTAAACGATATCTTAATAACCACCAGGGTGTTTTCACTGAAACGGTGTCGTGGGATCTCCCACCATCACTTTCCAACAGGAAGTCGGCCGTCCAGACGACCAATGCAAACCAACCAGGGTCTCTTTGCGCCATAAACCCCGCCCAGAAAGTCCCAGGGTCAGTGGAATGGGACTGTCCCAGGTCGGGGACTACCACCAGAACTAATTCCAAATTCCAGTTCCTGCGTGTTCTTCCCTTATTGGAGGGCCTTCAGTTGCGAGTGTTGTAACTTCTAAATGCTCCACAGCTGCTTGGCTACCAGCTGACTGACACCAATCTTCATTTTTTCCCCTCCAGAAACACAGCAGTACGTCTGCCTTGACATTTAAAAAAGCATAGCAGCTGCTTTTTAATATTTTGAAGCTGATCCCACTCGGTCGCTGTGGTTACAGCACTATGAAGATTCCAGATATCTGGAGGACCGGTGCGTGCACGAAGACGAGGCAGCGGAAAAACGGTTGTTTTGCGGCCTATTTCGATAAAGGGAGGGGAAATTCTCGTCCTTTTTTTTGTGCTCTTTTTCACCGTAGTCACGACATTTTAACGGCTGAGGCTGAAGAGAACGGGGCCACAGACGCAGATGCTCGTACGTCAGGTGGAAAGCCCAGCGGGTGGGCGGTTTGACGTTAGCGACACATCCTGCCGCCTCGAGGGCGGCGGCGGTGGTGAGCGCTGCCGGTCGTCTGCTGACGCTGTGTCGTGTTGCGAGAGAGGAGACGTACCTGTGTTGGAGTCCTGCAGCTTCTCCCTTTTTCTCCTCTTCTTCTTGCCCTGCACATAAAAGAAACAACCCACACAAATTCAATATTGGAACAGTAATTTCTGCCTTTGTCTGTGTTCTGCTAAATGAGGTCTTATAGGTTTTTTTTGTTTTGTTTTTTTGTTTTTTTTTTCTTCCAAACAGCCTCCGTGTACTTTCCGCCTTTTAAGCATTTAGTGTGTCTGCAAAAATCTGCTGCCGTCTTAAAACAGAAAAGTCTGTCCCACACTGGAGAGAGAGGTTTCCATCCGACATCAGACCATGTGTTTAATCATTGAGGAGTGCGACAGCTGAAAAGCGGCAGCCAGCCATCTTCACTCGGAGAGGCTACAGAGGCAAAGGGGAAAAAAAGGGCAAAAGGGGAGAAGCAGGCTAGCGCGCCGCGGGAGCGCGCCTAATTCATGCACGACCTACCGACGACCAAGACCTGTTTAACAGATAGAAACAAACCAAAGAAAGTTCTCTCTCTCTCTCTCTCTCTCTCTCTCTCTCTCTCTCTCTCTCTCTCTCTCTCTCTCTCTCTCTCTCTCTCTCTCTCTCCGTCTCTCTCTCTCTCTCTCTCTCTCTCTCTCTCTCTCTGCCGACTACGATGTGCGACTGTTGATGCGAACGTCTGAAGCGTTCACACAAACCCCCCGGAGACGGTGCAGTGGAGGCCTGGTGGTGTTGGCTGCGATGAAGGATGTGGTGGCAGGGCTCTCCGCCCCCTCACCTCCCTCCACCGCTCGCTCCCCGAGCCTCGGCTGTGTGGTTACAACAACAACTCTGCGTGCAACTGCTGCGCTTTGTTTCGCGGCCGCCTAGCAGCCCCCCCTTTCACCCTCCCCAACCACTCCCCCCTACCCCACTATCAACCCCCCCCCCCCCCCCCCCCACACACACACACACACCCCTTGTGCGTACGCAGGCTTATTTTAGAACGCCGCGCGGCTGCCAGAGTTCGCTCGAACCCGGGATCCTGCTCTCGCTTTGAAGAATTCGAGCCTCTTCCAAGAAGACAGGAGGTGCTTGAAAAATACACACTTTAATGAGAATTAAAAAGAAAAATCTAATGAACGTGCAGCCTGGTGTGTCTGACTGATTCTCATTGTTCTGCTCTACAGGTTTGAGAGCCTTTAAGTCACTGAAATCACTCGGCTGGTAGATTAAAAAGATTTGCAGTTTCAATGGTGACTCTTTTGTCCTGCGTTTATGAAGGTCTTGGTTTCAAATGCTGTATTCGAATTATTTCTTTATATGTAAACTTAATGTATCAGCGACAGTTTTTCCAACTCTGTCAGTCATCAGAGAAACCCACAAACAAAAGAGCAAAAATCACTGCAATATCAGAAAAATGACCGGGTGAAATTGTGCGTCCCTGTGCGTCGGTGTCTGGAGAGAGTTGCTGCGCTCTGACGGCTGCGCGTGAAGGTGAGAATGCATGAAGGCCATGCATGAAGGCGACACTGCTGGGTGTTAGTGCGGCGGCGGCGGCCCGGCTCCGTTTGAACCTCCGAGTCTCCGTTTCTGCCGTCGCCGCAGCAGCAAGTGTGCAAACAGAGGGTGAAACGCATCTGTGACAACTGCCATTGCCCCCCTCCCCTCCCCCGAACCCCCCCCCCCCCCCATCTTCTAAAGATGCATGCAAGCTTTGCACAGGAAGACCCAGAAGCCCCCTTTCATGCAGCTCTTCAGACCCTATTTCATCTCTTTTTTTTTCTCCCCCCACCGCAGAGCCATAAATCCACCATAAGACGTGTCCCTACCCAATCAGCTTTACTCTTTTCCCCGCTAAGGCCCGCCTCCTGCAAGAGTTTGACAGCAAACTGACAAGTCAGAGGGAGACAGCAGCCCAGATGTGGCGCAGCCCAAAACAAAAAGACAAAACAAAAAAAATAAAGAAAAAAACAAAACAAAAACACTGGACTGGAACACATGCACCACACAGTGTTGACTTCCTGTTTACTGAGAGGAGCCGTCTGATCATCAGCACCTTTGGCCACATTTTAGCTGACGCGACGTTAGGCTGGTTCACGCGCAGATTGTCTATTCGATGGCAATTTAAAGACGTTTATTATAACCATTAAAAAAAAAAAGTCTAACTCTGCTCGCTGAGTCATTGTCAATAAATTCGAACTGCCTGCTGTGATTTACACTGACAGGGATTCAAAACAGAGAGAAGAAACAACGTGGTTTCACTGATCACTTCCTGTTTGTATTCAAAACTGGGTCAATTTTTCCACACGCCACACTTTATTGTAAATATGAGTATTTATCATTAGCTACGAAAAACACAACTGTTATGAATTCAAATGGCCTTGTCTGACTAAAAACACACACAACATTATTTTTTAATCCCACAACATGTCAACAGATCCCTTTAAATTTCACCCACTGGCCCTTTAATTTCCTGATGTGTGAACCACTGTTCACCAGTTTACTTCTTCACTCTGCAACTGGCTTATTTTTTTTCTATTTTTCTATCTTTATAAGACAGACAGAGTGTTTCTGGGGGTCTTAAGTCCCGCCTCCAACTCACGGAGAGAAAAGAAGAAGAAGAAGGGGTTCTTACGTAGTTGTCCCTGGCGGACCAGGTGGGGTAGAGCTGCATGTGGAGTTGTCTCTCCTTCCTGGCCAACTCGTAGTACTTGGCCTGCTCCTCCCGGGTCAGGGCGTGCCACTGCAAACGCACACATTTGTCTATTTTATAGCATTTTTTTTAAGCACAACTCAACAGAACTCAACAACACACAGAAATGACTCATAGAGGTGGTTTTCTTGAGGGGGAACAACAAAGTCTTGCTGCTTGTGATACTACAGAGTCTGATCTGGATGTGTGCACTCCTCACCCTCCGTCCCAGGATCTGGTTGATGGCGGCGCTCTCCTTTAACGTGCACTCGGCAATGACCTTTGCCCTCATCTCCTTCATGTAGAGCATGAAGGCGTTGAGGGGTTTCTTGATGACCGGCTTCTTGGGCTCTTTCTCCCGCTTCACCTCCTGAGGTTTCCTGGTGGGTGGAAGGGAAGCGGGAGGGTCAAAGTGGAGTACGGAGGAATGGCAGAGGTCAAAGGTCAAGACTCGACTTTACTGATGTCATCCTACAATAAGATGCGTCTCCAGCATGCAAGTCTTCCACTTTTTACATGTGAAGAGGTTAGAGATGACACGTCCCACCCACCAGGTGTTGGCTCCGCCCTATAAAACCACATTTATTGTCCTACCAAAAAACCTTCCCACAAACCATTTGCTGAAGCAGGAAGGTTGGTTATAGCAGGCTTTAAAAATTTAGTAGGTGGCTTTAAACAGAGGGCTAAATACAAACTGTTTTCTTTAGATCTAGAAAGATTTTTAGACAAACAAATGAGGCAGCTCCAATAGATCTCAGTATAAACACTGTTTAATATATAAATCCTATAGTTTTTTTAATATATTTTTTTGAGATTTTAGAATGTTTATTTTTATTTTTATTTTTTTTTTAGTAATTTTAGATTTTTTTTGACACTTTTGAAATGTTCACTTTGATGTTTTGAAGTCTGCGCCTCCTGCACATTAAACATGAACCCCAGAGGGACGTGGAGGTCGTGCCCTGCCACTCTGGCTGCGTGCCTCCAGCAGGAAGCTGGCATGGCTCCGCTGACACTTACATATACATGCCCCTGTCGTATTGGTCGTGCTCCTGTTTGCCAGTGGGGGGCACAATAGCAGGGTGAGGGATCCCAGTGGGGTGCATGCCAGACGGGCCCAGCATGAGGGAGTGGGGGAACCTGGAGGAGGAGGCAGACAGAAGGAGTGAGTCCAGGGAAGAACCGGAGGGTTCAGGGAGGAGCGGAGTGACAAGAGGAGCAGCAGGAGCGACGGCTGGGAAGCAATGAGCAGCAGTAGAGCCACGGAGAAAACACCCAACAGTCAGTATTATTATTATTTGATCTTATTAGATCTCATCACCTGAAACGGATTTCACACGCCGTGGACACAATCTAGCGCGTGGGGGTTGCTTTTCGCACAAGGCGCCGCTAGAGGGCGTCAGTGGACTGATGAAGAAGCAGTTGAGCGGCTACAAAAGCGCCACTTGCTCCCTTCAAGGAACAACTGTACAGAACCCGCGCTGTACGCTTACCTGAAACTTCTGTGAATACAAGTAGCTCATAAAGTCATTGAAGTTACTGGTTTTGCAAATAAGATAACAAGACGGGATGAGCAGCGACGGACAATGAAGCGGCAAAATAAAGAAATAAACAAAAAGAATCATAAAGAAAATCATCAACTGCAGTTTGGCTCATATTGTTTGTTGTGACCTGATTCTTGTACATGGTGTTTCAGATTTAGAAAAAATTCAGACACTAGCAACTGAATGTAATCCTTTTTTATTATATAAAAGTCTCTAACAATTGCTTTTTTTCATTTGCCAATAATAATAATTATAATAATAATTATAATAATATATATATATATATATATATATATATATATATATATATATATATATATATATATATATATATATATATATATATATATATATATATATACATATATATGTGTGTATACATGTGTGGCTACATCTCCCCTCACACTGGGCCTTTAACTGGAATTGTTTTATTTTTCCACATTCATGACTCAGGTCTGCAACAAACCATGTGATGGGCCTTTGTACTGGCAAGCGTCGCTGCAAGGAAGCTGAAAACCAACAGTGGTCAAGGTGCGCAGCAGCGGCTAGCTTGGCTCGGCTCGGCTTGGCTCGGCTCTCCTCCGCTGAAGGCACACAGAGACGGAGCATCGGACGGAAGGGTCCTGTTTGCAGCCCGCTGACCACAGGTTGAATCTGCCCCGCAGGCCTGCTGCTACAAACAGGAGCCCAGGATGGAGCTGCTTTGCTTTTTGTTTCGGCTGGTCCGCCGCTACCGTACCTGGAGTAGGAGGGGGCGCTGGTGAGGTTGGTGGAGTAGGGCTGCCTGAATCCACAGGGGGACAGGCCAGGGTAGACGGGCTGACTCTGCCTGCCACAGCACAGCGGATAGGGGACAGTGGGTTGTCACCAGAGCCTCAGCGGTGAGGAGCAAATTACGGATAAAAACTCAAATTCGGGATGAACTTTCCCTTCAGATGAGAAAAAGGTAGAAGGTGATTTCTTTCATTTTTGCTCTTTGGTCTTTATCCTTTGAGTGTCATTTTCATTGTGAACCGTCTTTCTTTCATACAAAGACGCAGAAAAAAGTAAAACCATTTTTTTTTTTAAAAAAAGGATGCGTCATTAAAAAAGGAGCTCTTGTGGCGTCACCTCTCCCCTTTACTCCCCCCCTCGCCGGGCCTGTGGATCAGCAGTGATGACAGCTGCGTGTCAATAGCGGGCTCACCGGGAGGACAAACACGCGCTCTCGTGCACGGTGGGAGGTCAGCAGTGGGGGGGCGGGGACGGCGGCCAGGAAAAGCCTTTGATATGCATAAAACCTCACGTCCAGCGGCTGAGAGCCAACACAGGCAGCAGGAACCCCCCCCCCACCCCCCCAGTCCACTTCCACCGACTCAGCTCTGAGCGCTAACGTATGCGCCGGCACGCTGGCCCAACTCCGCCACTCTGCGGCCCCACGAGGCAGCCAGAGATCGGCCAGATTGTTCCGACACTCGTGATGTCATCCGGTTCTACCCGGCCACAAAAGGTCAAGTATTGTTTCCAACCAAGTCGGCTTAAAAGCTCGGCAGTGTGTAACAAGTGCAAAGAGGATTTTGTTGGCAGTTTACAGACACGCGATTTTCCGACATCGCGCTGTCTTGTTAGAATCTGGGCAAAGAGCGACTGAGTGACGCCGCCACCGCTCTTCTCTTCTTTCTTTCTTTCTTTCTTTCTTTCAGAAAATTTCCCCCCTTGTTACAGGCTCGAGTGGCCGGAGGAATGCCAGGAATGAAATGCAACACGAGGCGGCATGCGTCACAAAAATAAAAAGGACAATGAGCCACCGGTGGATGGAGCGGCCTTGGCGCCGACGAGCAAACCGGAATCTCTGCTCTCCGTTCTGCTGTCCTGGGAATTCAAACTCCCGCCACGTCGGAATGTCGTGCAGAGAAATTGTGTTTTCCTGCGACGGACGGCAGGACGAACCTACGTTTGGTTCACGTTGGGCTGCAGGGAGACGCCGCATCTGGTTTTTGAAGGTCTCGGCATTCCACCTTGTTACAGATGGAGACTCGGCGGCCTCACCTGTTTGGTCGTCGAAGAAGCTCAGTATTTAGCCCTCTGTTTACAGCCTGCTGCTAAAATTGATGCCTCGGTGGATGTTAACCACGTTTCGAAAGGAGATGAAAACCTGGTAGTTGCAGCAGACTTGGCAGGCCGAGAGAGATGATCAGTGCCCTTTGTGACATCACAAGTGGCTGATATCCGGTGGGCCAAACGAGAGCACTAGAGCTAATTTCCATCATTTCTCGCGGAGTTGACTGATGGGGTCTGGATAGAAAGACACAGGGGAGGTGAAATGTGCCTCACACGGGGCCTTCGAATGCGGACAGAAGCGTAAAAACACGCTTTTAACTTTTTTTAATCACTTAAAAATGGAACTTGGAGACGACGTGAGTCCAACGCCTTGGCTCGTCTCGTCTCTGGGTTTCATTAAAACTGACCTTGTTACTCAATGAACCCCCTCCCGGACACGGCTCCTCCCCGAGAGAAGCTCCTCGGCGGGGTTTTCATTCCTCTTGCTGACAAGGTCAGACGACAAACACGCACAGACACGTTCAGGAAGCAGGAAGCGACCTTCACGGGCCACCGTCCCACTGAAGAACCTCAGAGCGTGCGAGACTCCGACTGCAAAACTGCGTCCGACACACTAGTGGTTGAAATAAAAAAATCCTGCCACTGATGGAGGTCGGTATTGAGGGAAACGGAAGGAGGGGAAACAATCAAAACAACAGCTTGGCATTTATCGCCACTTGTTCTTTGCAGCGCTCCGTCAACAAAGAACGCTCGCTCACGACAAGGGGCCCGAACCCAGCAGATAATCTGGCTTCAAGGAGATTAGCTAATAATCACGATATTTCTGGAAAATCCAGTCGAGGGTCCCGAAGAGATAAAAAAGTCTTTCAATCTGCGATTTCACGGACGCCCGGGGAGCAGACACACTCGTCGTGCACACGCATGGAAATGAGAAAGCAAACACACACACACACACACACACACACACACACACCACACACACACCACACACACACACACACACACACACACACCATACAAAGTTTTAAGCCTCCATTCCAAGTGTCCATGACATTTATGATGTAATCCTGCGGAGGGACACCGATACTGTAGGTTGCAATAGACGGATTTGTTGCTAATCCACAAATCAGCGGGAGCTTGACATTAGAAATTCACAATGTTTAGTTTGAAAAAAACAAACAAAATCTCTAAATTGATTATTTAACTGTTGCTCAGAGACTTCAGATGGGCCGCCGAGTTTATGTGAATAATCAGAGGTTTTTATTCTAACGGCGCTCCGCTCGACGGTTGGCTTAAGTATGGCAGTTGTCCACATTCCTCCTCCTCTGAGCGGAGGCCCCGAGTTCTCAAACAAGGACGATCAAACGTTCCGGTTTCCACGGCAACCGGGGCCACGGGTTAGTCGCAGGTGAGACAGTGATGTATGAAACAATGACCCGGTGTCACTGTTAGTGTGTGTGTGTGTGTCAGAGACTCACCAGCCCATGGAGGGAGTGATCTGGCCGACGCCCCCTGGGGGCAGGGAGTAGTAGCCCGAGAGGTCCTGGGACTGGTGCCTGTGGATGCCTGCGGGACACAAAACACGCAAAAAAAAGAAAAAAGAAAAAAAGAAATCACTCGTTGCTTTAATTCAGGCCATAAAGACATCACAGGTACACACACACACATGGTTGAGGTCAGCGCCCTCTAGCTACAATCCAGGGCACTATTAGTGCTATTAGCAGCCTGGGAACCTGCTATTTAAAACAAGTTGCTGGAACCGCAGGTCAAACACTTGCATTCCCATCCCTCAGTCATGTATCTGTGTGTGTGTGTGTGTGTGTGTGTGTGTGTGTGTGTGTGTGTGTGTGTGGGGCACGCTCCACCGGGGAGCCCAGTGTCGCCAGTTGGTTCCGATGGTTTACTCAACACGACTCGGCGGCTGCGGCCAAAGTAGAGACGAGGGCAGACGGGCACCCAAACACGCACACAAACATAAGGCGTCCCCAAACACTCGGGCTCTACTTTTAGCCTCCAAGAAACGCTCCCCACAAAGGAGACAGCAGACAGCTCGCCCGGGCCGGCCCCCGCTACCGGCACAGTAAATATCCCGTCTCTCTCTCTCTCTCTCTCTCTCTCTGCCTGCGCCCTTCAAAGGAAGTCATTTGTCACTGGGCAGCACCTAGCACTTAGCGCCGCCCGGCTGCTAACCTGTGTTTGCGGCGGAGGAATTTCTCTGGATGACTGTAATTTGGCCGTGGCTCTGGGCCTGTTTCAGGACCCCGAGCCACTATAAATCTGGACGGGAGGAATGCGGCTGAGTCAGTCGACCTGTCTCACCGCTGGGACCCTCCCTCACTCCCTCGCTCCCGTCCTGTCCCGCCACGCCCTTCCTCCCCCCCTCCTCCCCCTCCCCATCATCTGGGAAGGAGGTGTTGATGTTGATGACGAGCGAAGGAGAGAAGACGAGTCGGTGCAGAACCAACAACCAAGTCGCTCGCCGTGCGTGCGTGCGTGTGTGTGTGTGTCTGGCACACCCCCAGACTCCAAGATGGCGGCCCATTCATTTCAATGCAGTTGCTCACACAGTTTAAGACTTCTGCGGGAAAAATGTTTTTTGGGCCAATGGGATTTTTTGCTGCAGTACCTTGAGTGACCACTGGGAAAAATTGGTGTGCCGGCATATGGCCAGTCCGGCATCCAGGTCTTATAATGCATCCACAGTGTTTGGTGGCGTTTGTCTGATCTTTCGCTGACGGATCACTGTGTGTCCTCAAGCTGCTGTGAAAAGGTCTGATGTGGAGCTGAGAGCTTGCATGTATTTTTTTTTACATGGATACAAGTGGCCGAATAAATAATAATCAAATACAGAGACGGCAAATTTACACCGCTCTTTCCCCCTCCCCCCCGTCCGTATTCCTGTTGCCCACCAACCCCTCACCCCGCCCCTCTCCCGTCCTGCCCTTTGTCTGTTCCCACGGCTCCTCCACCCCTTTTCAACGTCTTTACGGCCACCGCGAGATTCCTTCTCACCTTTTCTCGTACCGGTTTCTCGCCATCTTGGTCGTCAGAACGGAAACCCCTTTGAAAGAAACGGCCTGACTGGATGGAAACACGGTGGTTTCAGTAACTCGCGGGTTCGCTTTTCTTTTCTCTCTCTCTCTGTCGCCGCCGCCAGCACTGTTTGGTGTTGGGAAACCCGAAAAGGGGAAATCAGTAGCAGTAATGGGGCAGTTTGCAGCGGAATGCCCCTTTAAATGTCTCTGTGTGACGCGATCTGCGACACAGTATCTCACAGTGTTGCTGCCCGCCGCCGCCGCCGCCGCCCTGGGAACGCTCGAGGCGGGAACGCTTTGAGTCAATGGTGAGGCGGTGCAACGGAGCGTCTGCTCAGTCTCGAATGTGATTGAGCAGAAAATAGAAATCCTGCAGCGACGGTGCTGACCGCAGAGAGTGCAAGTGCTGCTGCTCGAGGGCCCTGGAGATGAGTTGACACGCAGCCGGTGTGGTGAACATGAAAGAGTCCAAGACCAGTGAAAACTTTTCTTCTTCTCCTCTTCTTACTGTCAGGGACGAGATGAATGCTGTTTTATTTTTTTCTCCTTTTCTTAACCCTGGTAAAAGAACAGCTTTCTTTTCTTCAAACGACCCCAGTAAGAGCAGAACTCTTGTTTTCACAATGTAAAACTTCAGGTTATAAAACGCAGCTGGTTTGTTCTTGCTCATCATATTTCACCTCGAGTTTCCACTTTTTCTTCTTCTTGCATTTCCATTTTTTTCATGACTCACACTCTCATCACCAACTCAACACCAACAACAGTGTGAGTAACATCGGCGTACACACACACACACACACACACACACACACACACACACACACACACTTGCATAAACACACACACACGCGCACAAACAGGTTTTTGTTTTACTTTTAAATATTACTAGTATTAAATAATTTTTTTTCTACTTTTATTTTCAGATTAAAATAACAATTTTGTTTAAGCGACAGGTTGAAGAGAGATTCATCTGCATCATTTTCTTCAGCATTTTTTTGGGATGATTAAAAGGCTCGGCTATGTTGTTATTGTGTGAAGCAAGTGAGACTAGGAAAATATTGAAAACTTCAATGCTATTAATGTCCTTGGAATCTAGAAATTTAAATATATATAAGTATATAAGTATTAAGAAATATAAGTAATACTTGTATAAGAATAATAGAAAGAAATTTAAAAAAGGCTATTTTAACTGCTATTAGTGGAATTATCACAGTAGCAATAACAATAATATAGAATAAAATATAGTCCAGTTTTTCTTCCCAGAACCAGATTTTATTTTTAATTTGAGCGGTAATTTTTTGCTGAAGGAGTAAAAAAGAAAACGCAGTTCTGCTCCAATTGCATTCTATTTCTATGTTTTTTTGGACATTGGGTAGACAGTAAGCCAGTGACGATGTACAGTAAGTGACAGTGCTGCACACGAGTGTGAGAGCCGGCAGACACGTTTCACTTCCACTTTTTCTTCTTGTATTTTACGCTCTAGCGCACGAGCCAACAGTCATATCTGAAAAAAAAAAACAAGGTGACGGCTGCCGGATCGGCGGCAATCGGCTATTTTGAATCAC